>NC_133332.1:175504787-175644787 GCF_042186555.1 Aquarana catesbeiana | reverse complement strand
ACTAGCATACAGACGAGCGGATTTCGGGGTCCGTCGTAGTTACGGCGTAAAGATTTGAAGCATGTTTCAAATCCAAAGTCCGTCGGATTTGAGGCTGAAAAAGTCCACTGAAAGTCCGAAGAAGCCCACACACGATCGGATTACCAGCCAGTTTTAGTCCGTCGGCGTACGTTGGACTTTTGTAGACGAAAAGTCCGACCGTCTGTACGCGGCATAAAGCTTTACAATAACTATTATGGGGAGAGACATACAAATTAGTATTGTAGGTCAGATTCATTAGAAGAGTGGGCAACCCCACAGACTGAGGGTCCTAAATGATGGATAATCCCCTATCTGAAAGAGAAAAGAGTGTTGGTGAGTGTATTGGGGTTATTTAGGACATATGCAATGTATATACATCCTTTTTCCTTTAGGTTTCAAAATTGTATTCACTAATCCCAGGAATACGTTCATTTTCTGTGCAAGTTTAAGGAAGTGTTTATATTGGTATGTACACACTAAAGATTATATACAGTACAATTATCCTTGGGGAGACTATTCTGTGAACATTAATTGAGTGAGATGTTTTATTTTATGCTTTTTTTGAAAGTTTTATTTTTAGTAGGGATGAGCCGAACACCCCCCTGTTCGGTTCGCACCAGAACATGCGAACAGGAAAAAAGTTTGTTCAAACATGCGAACACCGTTAAAGTCTATGGGACACGAACATGAATAATCAAAAGTGCTAATTTTAAAGGCTTATATGCAAGTTATTGTCATAAAAAGTGTTTGGGGACCTGGGTCCTGCCCCAGGGGACATGAAACAATGCAAAACAAAGTTTTAAAAACGGCCATTTTTTCAGGAGCAGTGATTTTAATAATGCTTAAAGTCAAACAATAAAAGTGTAATATCCCTTTAAATTTCGTAGCTGGGGGGTGTCTATAGTATTCAAAGAAAAAGGTCAGCACAAAAAACCATCAGATAAAACAAGCTGCTGGACACTAAAGGCAAATATATAAGTCCTTTCAAGTGATAGAGTAAACAGTAGTAGTGCAGCGCTAAAAATTCATACAACTGAAAGAAAGTCCATAAAATAACATATGCAAGAAAATGAATGAAGCAAACAGAGCCAAGAAAAATCCACGGTGAAAAAGGGTGCTTCATGCAAATCCAAGGTGCTCTTCGAACCGTGCACACACCTCTTGCCAGCCAAACCGCTCACCTTGTTACACGGACCCCTGAACTAACAGAAGGGTCACATAGGCGTTCACCACTTTATTAGTGGTCAGGGTAAAATCTTGACTGGAACACCGGAACCCACTTCATTGATCAGGCTTTATGGTTTTCATTCATATTCACATGAAATATAATAAAGAATACTATAGTGCTCTCTGTATAGCTAAAACACGATATCATTTATTAAAAAGGTACTCACATAGGAAGCACTATGCCCAGTGTTAAGGTATTGAGTGCATGCATTTAAAAGGTGACAGAAGATATTAAGGTGGCTGCAGTGACGTCTCTTAGGGATAAAATCCTGATCCGCACACGTATCGTCCAGCAGGACTTCCTCAGCGGTGTCTATCCACTTCAGCCCCGGAAGGTTTTACCCCCTTCCTGACCAGAGCACTTTTTACAATTCGGCACTGCGTCGCTTTAACTGCTAATTGCGCGGTCATGCAATGCTGTACCCAAACAAAATTTGCGTCCTTTTCTTCCCACAAATAGAGCTTTCTTTTGATAGTATTTGATCACCTCTGCCGTTTTTATTTTTTGCGCTATACACGGAAAAAGACCGAAAATTTTGAAAAAAAATGATATTTTCTACTTTTTGTTCTAAAACAAAATCCAATAAACTCAATTTTAGTCATACATTTAGGCCAAAATGTATTCGGCCACATGTCTTTGGTAAAAAAAATGTCAATAAGTGTATATTTATTGGTTTGCGCAAAAGTTATAGCGTCTACAAACTAGGGTACATTTTCTGGAATTTACACAGCCTTTAATTTATGACTGCCTATGTCGTTTCTTGAGGTGCTAAAATGGCAGGGCAGTACAAAACCCCCACAAATGACCCCATTTTGGAAAGTAGACACCCCAAGGAATTTGCTGAGAGGCATGTTGAGCCCATTGAATATTCATTTTTTTTGTCCCATGTGATTGAATAATGACAAAAAAAAAATTACAAAAAGTTGTCACTAAATGATATATTGCTCACACAGGCCATGGGTATATGTGGAATTGCACCCCAAAATACATTTAGCTGCTTCTCCTGAGTATGGGGATACCACATGTGTGGGACTTTTTGGGAGCCTAGCCGCGTACGGGGCCCCGAAAACCAATCACTGCCTTCAGGATTTCTAAGGGCGTACATTTTTGATTTTACTCCTCACTACCTATCACAGTTTTGAAGGCCATAAAATGCCCAGATGACATAAAACCCCCCCAAATGACCCCATTTTGGAAAGTAGACACCCCAAGCTATTTGCTTTGAGGCATGTTGAGTCCATGGAATGTTTTATATTTTGACACAAGTTGCGGGAAAGTGACAAATTTTTTTTTTTTTTGCACAAAGTTGTCACTAAATGATATATTGCTCACACAGGCTATGGGCATATGTGGAATTGCACCCCAAAATACATTTAGCTGCTTCTCCTGAGTATGGGGATACCACATGTGTGGGACTTTTTGGGAGCCTAGCCGCGTACGGGACCCCGAAAACCAATCACTGCCTTCAGGATTTCTAAGGGCGTACATTTTTGATTTTACTCCTCACTGCCTATCACAGTTTCGGAGGCCATGGAATGCCCAGGTGGCACAAACCCCCCCCAAATGACCCCATTTTGGAAAGTAGACACCCCAAGCTATTTGCTGAGAGGCATGGTGAGTATTTTGCAGCTCTCATTTGTTTTTGAAAATAAAGAAAGACGAGAAAAAAAATTTTTTTTTTTCTTTTTTCAATTTTCAAAACTTTGTGACAAAAAGTGAGGTCTGCAAAATACTCACTATACCTCTCATCAAATAGCTTGGGGTGTCTACTTTCCAAAATGGGGTCATTTGGGGGTTTTTTTTGCCACCTGGGCATTCCATGGCCTCCGAAACTGTGATAGGCAGTGAAGAGTGAAATCAAAAATTTACGGCCTTAGAAAGCCTGAAGGCGGTGCTTGGTTTTCGGGGTCCCGTACGCGGCTAGGCTCCCAAAAAGTCTCACACATGTGGTATCCCCATACTCAGGAGAAGCAGCAGAATGTATTTTGGGGTGTAATTTCACATATTCCCATGGCATGTTTGAGCAATATATCATTTAGTGACAACTTTGCGCAAAAAAAAATAAAAAAAATAAAAAATTGTCTCTTTCCCGCAACTTGTGTCACAATATAAAATATTCCATGGACTCGACATGCCTCTCAGCAAATAGCTTGGGGTGTCTACTTTCCAAAATGGGGTCATTTGGGGGGGTTTTGAACTGTCCTGGCATTTTATGCACAACATCTAGAAGCTTATGTCACACATCACCCACTCTTCTAACCACTTGAAGACAAAGCCCTTTCTGACACTTATTGTTTACATAAAAAAATAATTTATTTTTGCAAGAAAATTACTTTGAACCCCCAAACATTATATATTTTTTTTAAAGCAAATGCCCTACAGATTAAAATGGTGGGTGTTTCATTTTTTTTTTTCACACAGTATTTGCGCAGCGATTTTTCAAACGCATTTTTTGGGGAAAAAACACACTTTTTTACATTTTAATGCACTAAAACACACTATATTGCCCAAATGTTTGATGAAATAAAAAAGATGATCTTAGGCCGAGTACATGGATACCAAACATGACATGCTTTAAAATTGCGCACAAACGTGCAGTGGCGACAAACTAAATACATTTTTAAAAGCCTTTAAAAGCCTTTACAGGTTACCACTTTAGATTTACAGAGGAGGTCTACTGCTAAACTTACTGCCCTCGATCTGACCTTCGCGGCAATACCTCACATGCATGGTGCAATTGCTGTTTACATTTGACGCCAGATCGACGCTTGCGTTCGCCTTAGCGCGAGAGCAGGGGGGACAGGGGTGCTTTTTTTTTTTTTTTTTTTTTTCTTTATTATTATTATTTTTTTATCTTATTTTTAAACTGTTGCTTTCATTTTTTTTTTTTTTAATCATTTTTATTGTTATCTCAGGGAATGTAAATATCCCCTATCATAGCAATAGGTAGTGACAGGTACTCTTTTTTGCAAAAATTGGGGTCTATTAGACCCTAAATTTCTCCTCTGCCCTCAAAGCATCTGACCACACCAAGATCGGTGTGATAAAATGCTTTCCCAATTTCCCAATGGCGCTGTTTACATCCGGCGAAATCTAAGTCATAAAATGCTCGTAGCTTCCGGTTTCTTAGGCCATAGAGATGTTTGGAGCCACTCTGGTCTCTGATCAGCTCTATGGTCAGCTGGCTGAATCACCGGCTGCATTTTCAGGTTCCCTGTTGAGACAGGAGAGCCAGAGAAAAACACGGAAGACGTTGGGGGGGAGGGGCATTCCCTCCCACTGCTTGTAAAAGCAGTCTAGAGGCTAATTAGCCGCTAGGATTGCTTTTACATGAAAGCCGACCGCTGGCTGAAAAGAATGATACCAAGATGATACCTAAACCTGCAGGCATCATTCTGGTATAACCACTCAAAGTCGTGAATGGCGTACCTGAAGACAAAAAAATGGTTAACAATAAAGCACAGTAAACAGTAAGGTATAAAAAATTGCATACCTGAAAAGTAAACATGATAAAACATAATAACAATAAAACATTGCAGAATAGAATACAGTAAAAAAGAGCAGAACAATAGAGAGAGAATAGAGAGAGAGAGAACAATAAAACGACAACTTTTTTTTTTTTATTTTATATTTTTGTATGTGTTTTTTTTTTTTTTACACTTTTTTTTGTAACTAACTTTTATAACTGTAACCGGTTCCAGGTTCGGGTCTCTCAAAATGCGATGGCATCTTGGGAGACCCTGTGAAAGTGTGCCTAGTCTGTGCAATGCTGTACCCTACGCTAATACTCAACTAGTGCATGGTAGCGTTCAAAACATTCACCAATGCAAAGACCAGGATTGTCAGGACAGGAGGGACAATAATAGCGGGTGTCACGTCTATATCCGCGCTTGCTGCAGACACGACATCTTTTTTGGGGGTTCGTTGGGTAGGGGTACTCGGGAGGTAATAAAGAAAATGCCTCTCATGCAGCCGACTGCATTTGGTTGGGGATGTGAATGGGGGAAGTACGGGTGCTGCAGAAGCGGTGGGTTCCCAATTAGGATTGGCGAATGCAGCAGGAAGGGCATTATGGGCACGACGGGCCTGTGTTTGTCTTTTTGGTGGCAGCGGGACACTACTTGTGCTTGCCACCTCACCAGCTTGAACTGCACTTATGGGACTCGCCACGTCACTAAGTGTTACTGCAGTGCTGGTTTGACTACGACCGGGGTGTACTAGGCCGCTGGTGCTTGGCACTTCACCAAAACGCTACCAAAAAAACTGTTAGCGATCGCAAGGATCAGGCCTGACTCTGCGAACGCTGCAGTTATGCGTTTAGTGTTTTGTAAGTGTCAGTGATCGATCGATACTGCACTTGGGTGGGCTGGGCTGGGCTGGGCCGGGCGGAGGGGCAAAACGCCGGTGCTAGCAGGTATCTGGGCTGATTCCACTAACACTGCGTTTGTGGGAACCCTAAACTGCTGGGGACGCTAGTATAGATCTGATCGGATCAGATATTGATCCGTTCAGATACTATACCACTAAGGGAGGTGTACGGTGCGTGCGTGGGTGTTAGCGGTACTGGCGCTAACCTGACGCTGCCTGGGGCTGGTGCTTGCCAGTTCACCAAAACGCTACCAAAAAACTGTTAGCGATCGCAGGAATCAGGCCTGACTCTGCAAACGCTGCAGTTATGCGTTTAGTGTTTTGTAAGTGTCAGTGATCGATCGATACTGCACTTGGGTGGGCTGGGCTGGGCCGGGCGGAGGGGCAAAACGCAGGTGCTAGCAGGTATCTGGGCTGATCCCGCTAACACTGCGTTTGTGGGAACCCTAAACTGCTGGGGACGCTAGTATAGATCTGATCGGATCAGATATTGATCCGATCAGATACTATACCACTAAGGGAGGTGTATGGTACGTGCGTGGGTGTTAGCGGTACTGGCGCTAACCTGACGCTGCCTGGGGCTGGTGCTTGCCAGTTCACCAAAACGCTACCAAAAAAACTGTTAGCGATCGCAGGGATCAGGCCTGACTCTGCGAACGCTGCAGTTATGCGTTTAGTGTTTTGTAAGTGACAGTGTTCGATTGATACTGCACTTGGGTGGGCCGGGCGGAGGGGCAAAACGCAGATGCTAGCAGGTATCTGGGCTGATCCCGCTAACACTGCGTTTTCGGGAACCCTAAACTGCTGGGGACGCTAGTATAGATCTGATTGGATCAGATATTGATCCGTACAGATACTATACCACTAAGGGAGGCGTATGCTGCGTGCGTGGGTGTTAGCGGTACTGGCGCTAATCTGACGCTGCCTGGGGCGACGCATATCACCGCCGGGCGATCAGGGGGCTAAACCTTTATTCGGTAATAAACGGCGGGTGCCCTGACACTATAAAAAATAAACGAACTAACCAGCGTCACCCGTAACGGTTATACGGTGATCAGTGGTGAAAGGGTTAACTAGGGGGCAATCAAGGGGTTAAAACATTTATTAGATAGTATATGGGGGTCCCTGTCGCTATAAAACGCTGACGGCGAACCTAAATATTTACGTCCCTAACTAGCGTCACCAGCGACACTAATACAGCGATCAGAAAAATGATCGCTTAGTGACACTGGTGACAGGGGGTGATCAAGGGGTTAAAACTTTATTAGGGGGGGTTAGGGGGGTATCCTAGACCTAAAGGGGGGTAATACTCACTGCCCTAACACTGTAACTGTCACAAACTGACACTATGCAGTAATCAGAAAAAAAAAATACTGCTTGGTGTCAGTTTGTGACAGGGGGGGGTGATTGGGGGGGGATCGGGGGGCGATCGGGGGGGGGATCGGGGGTGTAAAGTATGCCTGGCATGTTCTACTGTGTGTGTTTGTGTTGTGTGCACTTACATGTCTTCTCTCCTCGGCGCTGGACGGAAACTGCCAGACCGAGGAGAGATGACATCACATCCTCTGCCTGTGTGAAACTACACACAGGCAGAGGAGGATTCCCATTGGCTGGGAGCGATCGCGAGGGGGGGGCCACGATCGGATGGTCTCCCCCTCGCCTCCCGACGCTCCCAGTCAGATGCCGACCGCCGCTGGCACCGGGGGGGGGTCCGATCGGACCCCCCGCCCGCGGGAGGCAGATCACGTACAGGTACGTGATTCTGCCTGCCCGTGCCATTCTGCCGACGTATATATACGTTAGGCGGTCGGCAAGTGGTTAAAGTATGCCTGTAAAGGGGTGCATGTTTCCCGTGTTTAGAACAGTCTGACAGCAAAATGACATTTACCTGGCAGATAATCTGAGTTTTGCATGCCGCGTTTAGCCGCGTTTGCGTCTAGAAGCATTTATTAAGATTACCTCATTTAAGATCCTCCCCAAGCTCAAAAAACATTGTGAGTTAACTATTTCAGCCATTTTCACCAGAGTGAGTAGCAGCAGCAAAGAGAGCAGTCTACTTGTATTTGCCTCTATTTCTGTGCTTTTTTTTTGCAATGGATCCAGTAATAAGCATATGTGATGAAATGCTTCTGACATTGCTCTTGATGAGGCTAGAACGACGTAGAAAATTGCATGAGAGGTCCATTTGTCACCTGCCACAAGTTGTGGATTGTCCACTTACCACGTCACCTGCCACAAGTTGTGGATTTCCACTTGCCACGTCACCTGCCACAAGTTGTGCATTGTCCACTTGCCATGTCACCTGCCACAAGTTGTGGATTGTCCACTTGCCACGTCACCTGCCACAAGTTGTGGATTGTCCGCTTGCCACGTCACCTGCCACAAGTTGTGGATTGTCCACTTGCCACGTCACCTGCCACAAGTTGTGGATTGTCCACTTGCCACGTCACTTGCCAGGTCACCTTCCACAAGTTGCAGATTGTCATTTGCCACATCACCTGCCACAAGTTGTGCATTGTTCACTTGCCACATCACCTGCCACATCACCTGCCACAAGTTGCAGATGGTCATTTGCCACGTCACCTGCCACAAGTTGTGGATTGTCCACTTGCCATGTCACCTGCCACAAGTTGTGGATTGTCCACTTGCCACGTCACCTGCCACAAGTTGTAGATTGTCCACTTGCCACCCACAAGTTGTGGATTGTCCACTTGCCACGTCACCTGCCACAAGTTGTGGATTGTCCACTTGCCATGTCACCTGTCACAAGTTGTGCATTGTCCACTTGCCACGTCACCTGCCACAAGTTGTGGATTGTCCACTTGCCACATCACCTGCCACAAGTTGTGGATTGTCCACTTGCCACCCACAAGTTGTGGACTGTCCACTTGCCACATCACCTGCCACAAGTTGTAGATTGTCCACTTGCCACGTCACCTGCCACAAGTTGTGGATTGTCCACTTGCCACATCACTTGCCAGGTCACCTTCCACAAGTTGCAGATTGTCATTTGCCACATCACCTGCCACAAGTTGTGCATTGTTCACTTGTCACATGACCTGCCACAAGTTGTGGATTATCCACTTGCCATGTCACCTGCCACAAGTTGTGGATTGTCCACTTGCCATGTCACCTGCCACATCACCTGCCGCAAGTTGCGGATGGTCATTTGCCACGTCGCCTGCCACAAGTTGTGGATTGTCCACTTGCCACATCACCTGCCACAAGTTGTGCATTGTCCACTTGCCACGTCACCTGCCACAAGTTGTGGATTGTCCACTTGCCACCCACAAGTTGCAGAATGTCATTTGCCACATCCCCTGCCACAAGTTGCAGATTGTCCACTTGCCACATCACCTGCCACAAGTTGTGGATTGTCCACTTGCCACATCACCTGCCACAAGTTGTGCATTGTCCACTTGCCACATCACCTGCCACAAGTTGTGGATTGTCCACTTGCCACCCACACGTTGTGGATTGTCCACTTGTCACGTCACCTTCCAGAAGTTGTGGATTGTCCACATGCCACGTCATCTGCCACAAGTTGTGGATTGTCCACTTGCCACGTCACCTGCCACAAGTTGCGGATTGTCATTTGCCACGTCACCTGCCACAAGTTGCGGATTGTCCACTTACCACGTCACCTGCCACAAGTTGTGGATTGTCCACTTGCCACCCACAAGTTGCGGATTGTCATTTGCCACATCACCTGCCACAAGTTGCGGATTGTCATTTGCCACATCACCTGCCACAAGTTGTGGATTGTCCTCTTGCCATGTCACCTTCCATAAGCTGTAGATTGTCCACTTGCCACCCACACGTTGTGGATTGTCCACTTGTCACATCACCTTCCAGAAGTTGTGGATTGTCCACATGCCACGTCATCTGCCACAAGTTGTGGATTGTCCACTTGCCATGTCACCTGCCACAAGTTGGTTGTTCAAATCTAACAACATATGGGTCAAATTCCAATTATACTTTGGATAACAGCAATGCTAGTGGTGTATTGGATTGGATCATGGGCTCATTAGGGTATATAAATGGTCTATGAATCATTGCAAGCAATTACAAATTAAAAAAAAAAAAGTAATGGTTTTTCATCATTTGCCATAATTTTTGAGATTTTTTAATGCCAAAAAAATAGGGCACCTTTAAAAACGCTTATAAACTAAAATGCGGCTAAATGCCGGTACCTCATTTAGCCGCGTTTAACTTCGTTTACCTGCGTTTGGCATCTGAAACATGGAAATCTTCTGCATCTGAACCCGTTTTTTTGCTTCCAAAGAAATGCTGTTAAACCCAACTGCAAAAAAAGGCAATAAACGAGACTGTGTACATGGTCACATAGGATAACATTGAATGAGTTCAGGGGCAAAAAAAAAAGCATCCAACTGCCTCTGAAAACGTGTTTACCAGCGTCCCGCAAGCTGGCAAGAGCTGAGTGAACATTGATTGGTGTGGCAGGTTGTGTGTCGGTGGATCATCATGAATGACAATAATGTACATTGCTGGATGATGTAGCTGATGTTACATTTACAGCAGGAAGCAGTGTTTTTTTCTAATATATGACAGTTTTAATGATGTGAGTGTTTTTATTTTTTTTTACATTTTTTGTTTTGAATAAGTAACAGGGAGAGGATATCTGCTATCCCTTTTTTCTAAAGCGGGCTTCCAAATTATGACAAATCCCCCCCCAGACCCTCACATATATTTTGGGAAACAGGATGTTGGAATGAGACCCTCATACTCTAAATATGGGTGGGTATGGCTCAGGAACAGGGCCTCATGCTTGAGACCTCTGTTTCTTGGCCACTCAGGCTGCATGCCTGGATAAGGGTCTTTTATGAGTTTTAATAGGGATCCTCCTTCATTTTTTCTAATTTAAATTGTTTTTATTGAGCAAAAACTAAAATAGTACCATACACATCATAGTAATTTTCCATAACAGTATGATAAATCGATCATGGGCTATGCAAATTTCTCAGTTAAACATTGAGTCGACTACGTATCAAAAACCTTTTACCATTATTGCTAGAGAGTAGTAATTGTTCATGTGACAAATCAGACATCAGTAACGATCATGTGAAGAGTCAGGGTTGTCAGAGGTTCTCCCCTAGAAGGACCATTGATGATGTCTTAGGGAGCGATCTACAAGCCACCAGAGAGGTCCCATACACTCCACCCCTTTGGGAACTCACTGTGAGAGTGCATGGTATCCCCTCGGGTTAGACTGTCGAACCAACCCTCCAGGACTTAGTTTATCCAGAGGTAAATTAACTAGGGAGAGACCTCCTGATCCAGACTTACACCCCCTCTGAATATCTGGCCGTACGGCCTAAATGTGGTGAGATCTTCCCCGGCACCCTGACCCAGAGTGACAGAGGGATTTTTACATTGGGGTTATTTCAAATCTATCGACATATTGGGTGAGGCATGGGCTGAACACCCTAAGAGGAGGGGGCAGAAAAGTGTGAAGAAAAGAGAAATGGGTGAAGTCAAAGAAGGGGTTAAGAAGGGGAAGTATCATTCCTTGTTGCTGCTCTTATACCTGAAAAGAGAGGTATGTTACAATGCGTAGCCCAAGGGTCCCAGGTACCATTAAATTGCTCAGTTTTGTAGTTTTGCTACTATGCATCCTTGAGCCATAATCCATGAGATTTTTCTCTTACAAGCCTGGAAGGAGACCTTCTGCTTCTTCCAGGCCTTAGCTATTGTCATGTTTGCTCCCAATAAAATGAAGGAGAGGTCTTGGAGGTGCCTGGGCAAATTGGGTATATATTCATTAAGCAAGGCAATATGGGGGTTAGGAGTAATCGTTTCCTATGTAATGGAGCTAATAGTACAAAAAATTTTCTTCCAGAAGGACCTAATGCGGGGGCAAATCCACCAAATATGGAACATAGAACCCTCCAGTTCACAGCCCCTGAAGCATAGAGGTGATGTCCCTGGGTAAATCAGGGCTAACCTTAATGGGACATAATACCATCTGGTTAGGCCCTTTAGGCTAGCTTCAATTAGTGAAACATTGCAAATACCTTTAAAGGAGCGATTCGAGGCCTGGAACACATTCCGCAGCAGTTCGCATGCTGTCTGTGTCCTCCTCCCAGGCCCAGGCATGAGGCGGTTTATCCAAATTTGTTTGTAAGGCTGTATAAATCAGGGAGATGCCTCCCCTCTGGTCCATAGCATTGGAGCACCATTGCTCGTAAGGGGTTATAGTGGGAGGTTCCATCTTGTTATTCCAGATGGTGTTTAAAAAATTGGAGATTTGAGAAAATCTGAACCTTTCTGTGTCAGGCATGTCTAGCTTCTTCCTGCAGTGTGATAGGGTAATAGGTCCTGTTGGGGAAAGGAAGTGGCCTATGCGATAGAGGCCCTTATCCGTCCACCATCGAAAAGCTTTTATGTTGAGACCCGGAGGGAAGTTCACATTATTGATAAGATGGGTTAGTGGTTTCAGTGGAGAAATCAGTGACTGTTGTGCAAAAAGTTTGGTGCTTAAGGTAACAAAGTGAGATAGGGAAGGGGCCATCATGGCTGGCCTACTTTTAGGATTGGTAAATAAGAGGAAGTCTATGGTGTGATGGGGAATAGCTTTCCTTTCCATAGAGAGTCGTTCAGGCTTTGAGCCCTTTGAGAAAACTAATGAAATTTGTGAAAGTTGTGCCACCGGAAAATACCCCCAAAGATCTGGCAGCCCTAAACCACCCTGGGATTTCAGGCGTAAGAGGGATCTGGTTGGGCACCTATATCCCTTGTTGCCCCAGACAGAGCAAATTATTTCAGATTGAAATTTGGTGAGGAAGTGCTTAGTGATTGGGATTGGCAGGGAGCGAAAAAGATATAAGAGGCGGGGGAGGAGCATCATCTTCACTGCATGCACCCTACCCAGACAGGACAGACCACATCTAGACCATTTAACCAGGTCCTCTTTACATTTGAGAATCATGGGGGGTTAATTTGCTTTAAAGATGTTATTAACGTCAGGAGTTAGGTTTATCCCTATATATGGAATCATAGCGGGGGCCCGTGCAAAGTCAAAGTTATTGGAAAGCTGTGAAAGTAGATCGCTGGGGACTGTTATGTTTAAGGCCAGTGACTTTTTCATATTGACCTTCAGGCCAGAAGTCTCACTGAAATCCCTCAATACTTGACAAATCACGGGAATCGAAATAATGGGGGAGGTTATATAGAGGAGGAGGTCATCTGCATAAAGCGCACATTTATGTTCCTGATCTACACACATAACCCCTTTAACATCTGGGTTAGATCTAATTGCAATGGCCAGCGTCTCAATTGCCATTGCAAAAAGGAGAGGTGAGAGTGGGCAACCCTGTCTGGTACTCCTGTGGATGCTGAAAGTGCCGGAATATCTGCCCATCAGACGCACCTGTGCTGAAGGGTTAGAGTACAGCGATTGTATTAGATTCATAAAATATTTACCAAACCCCCACCTCCGAAGGATATCAGACAGGTACACCCAGCCCACTGAATCAAAAGCTTTGTGTAGATCAATTGAGAGGAGAAAGCCTTTTTGAGGGGGTCCTCCATCTCATTGGGACTTCATAAAAGAGATGATGTCGATGGCATGGCGGATCTGGTCTGGGCCTTGTCTCCCAGGTATAAAACCCACCTGGTCTTTATGGATATATTCAGGGATGAAATTAGCGAATCTATTAGCTAAAATTTTTGTAATCAATTTAATGTCGTTATTTATCAGAGAAATCGGGCGGTAATTACCCACCTCACTCGTGTCTTTGCCTGGTTTGGGTATTACCGAAATGTACGCTGAATTTAGGTCAGCATCTAGGGGGGTTCCTTCCCTAAGTGTGTTAAAAAATCTTGTCAAGTGTGGGGCCAAACAGTGTCCAAATTTTTTATAGTAACCATTAGAGAAACCATCCGGGCCTGGCGAGGAACCCACCTTAAGTGATTTGATCGCCTCCAAAACCTCAGTTTGTTTGAAAGGTTCCTCCATGAGATCCTTGTGTTCAGGTGACAGAGTGGGGAGAGATAGGGAGTATAGAAAGGTATTCTGCGTTTGACGGGAGGAAGGGGGAATCGGTTTGTAAAGGTCTGAATAAAACTGTAGGAAGGCTTCCATAATCTTGACTGGGTTCTGGGATAGATCTCCCGAGGAAAGTCTAATTTTGAGAAATGTCAGGGAGCGGGGTTTGGGGCTCAGTTTAACAGCAAGTCTGTCCTTCTGGGAGTAAAATTTTGCCCCAGTCCACCTCAGGTGTTTTTCAGCTGCAGTAGTTAAGGACAGATTAAGAAGGGGCCGGGATTTGTCCAATCTTGCAAGGGACTCTGGTGTAGGGTGGTGTTAGTGCACCTTAGCTGAAACCCGAAAGTCCTCTGATAACTTAATTGTGTCTGCTCTATGTTCCTCTTTAAGTTTGGATGTCATTTGAATCAGTTGCCCTCTAATCACGGATTTATGTGCTGCCCAAACCGTCACCGGGGAAACATCGCTCATCGCGTTAATTTGGAAGTAATCTTTAATGGCTAATTCCAGCAAAGCACACTGGACCGGGTCGCTCAAAATGGATTCCTGCAAGTGCCAGCGATGGGGACCTCTGAAGCCAGTAGCTCTTTGTGTAGTCAGTGTCACCATCGAGTGATCAGACAAGGGTGTATCGATTATCTTGGACCTGCTAATTAGGGGAATTGAGGAGGGTAGTGTAAAGATGTGGTCTATCCTGGCAAAGGAATTATGAGGTGCTGAATAGTGGGTATAATCTTTAGTGTGCGGATTGAACTCTCTCCAGATGACTATCAGTCCCGCCTCATGAAGCAACTTCGCAATTTTAACGCTCTGTCTGGAGGGGCGCCTAGGTTTCGGTTTTCCCCCTACAGACTTATCAATAGCAAAGTCAAAGGCCATGTTGGAGTCTCCACCTATAAATATCATGCCCTTCAGGTGCGGTTGTAATTTACGTAAAAGGGATTCAAAAAAGGATTGCTGCCCCTTATTAGGAGTGTACCCCCTTCATTTTTTAAACAAGAAATGGTGTGGGGTCAAAAACAAACAAATGGCTCTTGCTCCTAGCCTTCACAGCAAGGAGCATATGGAAGGGCAACGCATGAAATTCCCACATTTTCTGAAGAAGTTAACGCAGATCGGCTAACAAAATGCGTCAGCATGGCGTAATCTCGGGACAGCAGCCAGTGGACTTTCATAGATAGCGAGGTGTTAGCTGGACACTATCCTAAGCGGAGATACTGACACAGGACCGACACGGGGACTTGGAGTGATATAGTACATTGAAGAAAGTGGGAGCGGGCAGAGCTACGAAAGTGGTGAGATCCCCCCATGTACAGTAGCCATGACTATTCCAGCACTCCGCATCTGATGGAAATCCACCCCCCCACCACCCTGCACCTGGAGGCTAAATGGCCAGCTGTCAGCTCTAACATGTACCTCAACAATAAGAGCACAAGCCCCTGTCTTATTACACCAAAGTCATTCATAATGATGGTCTGAAGCTTCTTGCTTGCAAATTCATGAATCAAAGAGCTGCTCCAGTATTTCTTGCCATCTACCTGTCTGCACCCAACACACTGGTTTATTGCACACCTGAACCTTGTTTGGACACAGGATTATTATGTCTGAAGTTTGCCGAGGATGGACTATACAGTGGGTTACTGTCCGTTTTTTGGTCTAGGACTTGTGCTCTCCCTGCCCAACTTCTACTATTGAGTGTGGTTGGCCATGTGTATGGGTGAATGCCCAGCTGCCTACCCTGGTTTTAGACTATGGTATCATTTTTAATATTGGTTGGTGAAGAAATTCACTGAGAATTTTTGTATAGTGCATTTTTCTACAATAAAGCAGATTTTTACAATAACCAAATTGTCCTACCTAAGTGACTAGCTTGGAAGGTTCTTCCCCTCCCCCTTTCTCATATGCTTGGTTCAGTCATATAGATAGCACCAGATACGTTTATGTGTTTTTATGGTGATAGGGTTATACAGTAACTACAGTATCAGTCAATAACTATCTGTTGTCCACCAAGCGGTTGATTCAGGTTGTATATTTTTATTTTTTATTTTTGCTCCAGAGAAAATTCCCAGCTCAACTTACCAACCAGTCTGCTTACCATCCAAATTAACTTGTCCAACAGTATGCATTAAAAACAGGGGTTTAGTTAGCACACATTTGCAAATGTATGCATAAGCTGCAAGGTTTTTAGCCCTTCCATCTGCTCCTTGCTGTGCTGGTTTTGTCTTTAATGGTGTGAGGTCCACTTAAACAGTTAAAGTTAACATGGACCATTACCCAGGTATCAATTCGTTTCGTTCCAAATTCGTTTTTTAACGAATTTCAACAAATTTGTTAATTCGGAAATATCCAAATTAACAAAAACCCGTTGAACAAATTTTTCCGAATATTCGTAAAATTCGAAAATTCATACATTCGGAAATTCGTACATTCGTATATTCATAAATTCGCATATTCGTAAATTAGTGGATTTGTAAATTTGTATATTCGGAAATCTGAAATAATAATTAACTAATAATAACTTAACTATTACTAGTAACTATTACATTATAGGTATTGTAATTTCCTTTCAAATTAGGCTGTTACATACAAATTTATCCAAAGTTATGAATGATCCGAAATAACGAATGCCGTATGCAAACGAATGGAACTTAATGAATTAATAATAATACAGTTAAAGTTAACATGGACCATTACCCAGGTATCAATTCGTTTCGTTCCAAATTCGTTTTTTTAACGAATTTCAACAAATTTGTTAATTCGGAAATATCCAAATTAACAAAAACCCGTTGAACAAATTTTTCCGAATATTCGTAAAATTCGAAAATTCATACATTCGGAAATTCGTACATTCGTATATTCATAAATTCGCATATTAGTAAATTAGTGGATTTGTAAATTTGTATATTCGGAAATCTGAAATAATAATTAACTAATAATAACTTAACAATTACTAGTAACTATTACATTATAGGTATTGTAATTTCCTTTCAAATTAGGCTGTTACATACAAATTTATCCAAAGTTATGAATGATCCGAAATAACGAATGCCGTATCCAAACGAATGGAACTTAATGAATTAATAATAATACATAACAATAATAATAATAATAATAAAAACGTTTTATTATAATTATTTATTATTACTTTGTTCCGTTCCATTTGTTTAGATGCAGCATTTGTTTTGGATAATTCGTAACTTCGGATAAATTCGTATTTGTTACGTTCACTGACAGTCAAATTTGAAAGGAAACTACAATAATTTAATAGTTAGTTACTACTTTTCAAATTTTCGGGTTTTTGGATTTTCAAATTTTGAATTTACAGATTTCCGAATTTACGAATTTATGAATGTACGAATTTACGAATGTACGAATGAACGAATTTACGAATGTACAAATTTACGAATGTACAAATGTAAGAATGTACGAATTCATGAATGTACGAATGAATGAATGTACGAATTTACGAATGTACGAATGAACGAATTTACGAATGTAGAAATATATGAATTGCGATCATAACGAATGACCTAAAAAACGAAAAATAAATAAACGAATGAAACGAAAACGAAAATGAACACATTTTTTGGCTGTGCACATGTCTAGTGGCCAAGATAGGGTAGACAGCAAACATGCACTCCCCCTTGACTAGACCATGAAACATGCCTTTAACATTGAGAGGGTACCTTGCTACCCATTCTTCAGAGAGGTTCAAGAAGTCCATTATTAGAAAAAAACAACCCCCCTCACATTGTCTAGAAATGCAGATCCATGTAAATCATGATTAGCCACTGCCCAATGATGTTAAACCACTAACATGGTGACCTTCCACCTAATGATGTTCATCTGTCACTACTCCCATCACAAATGACAACTCCGTGGTGGCTGTTGTATGTCAAGAAATGCTCACAGATGCTGGGGGATGTCATTCACTAAATATAGCAATGACTATATATGGTCAATGATGTTACTCAGAATTAGGGATGAGCCGAACACCCCCCGGTTCGGTTCGTACCAGAACCTTTGAATGGACCGAAAATTTGCATGTATGTTAGAACCCCATTGACATCAATGGGACTTGAATGTTCGAAAATCAAAAGTGCTAATTTTAAAGGCTAATTTGCATGGTATTGTCCTAAAAAGGGTTTGGGGACCCAAGTCCTGCCCCAGGGGACATGTATCAATGCAAAAAAAAGTTTTAAAAAGTTATTTTTTTTCGGGAGCAGTGATTTTAGTGATGCTTAATGTAAAAAAAAAAAGTGAAATATTCCTTTAAATATCCTACCTGGGGGGTGTCTATAGTATGCCTGTAAAGTGGCGCATGTTTCCCGTGCTTAGAACAGTCCCTGCACAAAATGACATTTTTAAAGGAATAAAAGTCATTTAAAACTGCTTACGGCTTTAATGTAATGTCGGCTCCCGGTAATATGGATGAAAGACAGTGTGACTAATGGCATGGGTACCCCCCAGTACATTACCAGGCCCTTTGGGTCTTGTATGGATATTAAGGGGAACCCCGCACCCAAATTAAAAAAAGGAAAGGCGTGGGGCCCCCAGGCCCTATATACTCTGAACAGCAGTATACAGGCGGTGCAAACAAGACAGGGACTGTAGGTTTGTTGTTAAGTAGAATCTGTTTGTAATTTTGAACTGGTACATTTTTTTTGTTTCATTTTTTTTATTGAGTTTTTTGACATAACAAGGAAAGTACAATACAGCATGGAGAAGTTACATGACTAATATGGTTTAAATGTGTACAGAACTATTGCAGTACAGTAGTAGAAATATAGTAATCATTAAACAACATTTCTATAATAATGGATCTTATGGAACTTGTGGAGAGGTCGTGGCGTATGGTAAGAAAAAGTCTCCATTGGTGTTATTTGAGCAAGGAACAAGGTCTAGTGTGCATGTTTTGGTGAGGGTTAAAGCCAGGTAGACTTATATCTGCTCCCTTGGCATCCAGACACCCCGATTGGGTTCTTACTGTGTCTGGATGGGGGAGCTAGGAGCCTCATCAAGCAATGTTGGCATAGGGTTAGTTGTCCTGTACAGAGGAGTGTTATATTTTCTGCCAATGGGACAAAGTAGTAGATTGGGTATCTTCAAGGGGGGTAGAGCTAGGGAAGCACTTTCAGTACCAAAGGTCAATACCGTGAGGGGGATATAGTCATATAAATACCCAATGTTGTCAGGACCAGCCTGGACAACATCTGGTAGTGGCAGCACGGAAGGGTGAATAAAAGTGTGAGGGAATTTTTCTCCCGCGTGTAGCATTTTTCAGGTTGCCCCGGGTAAAATAACAGCGTGTTAGTGTATGGAGTTGCGGTAGTCGGCTGTTTATTTAAAATGTGACAAGCAAGCCCATATTTTCTGGAATTTTATGGGGTTATCTCTAGACTGATGGATAAGGGCCTCAATTTCTGCAATTCTTTCTATTCGGCGAAACCAGTAAGAAACAGTTGGGGGGTTGGTCTGTCTCCAAAATACTGGTATGCATTGTTTGGCCACATTAATGAGGTGGAGAGTGAGTGATTTTTTTGTATGCTGAATGTGGTATAGATGTGTGGTGGAGTATATATTGGGCGGGAGTATAGTCAGGTGTGAAAGTCGTGATTTGGGCGTTGAAGCGGTGCACTTCCTTCCAGAAAGGTTGTATGAGTGGTCACTTCCACCATATGTGGAGTAGGGAGCCTTGTGTTACATTGCATCTCCAACAGAGTGGGGAGATGCTGGGGAGGTATTTATGTATCTGTACCGGGGTCCTGTACCATCTGGAGTATAGCTTCTATTCGTTTTCCTGTGCGGATATATTGATGGAGCCTTAGTAAATGTGTTTAAAGATCTGGTCCCATTCAACGTTAGATAGATCTAAAGAGAGTTCTCTTTCCCATTGCTGGCTGATTGTGTTATGCCCCGTACAAACGGTCGGATTTTCCGATGGAAAATGTCCGATCGGATCGTGTTGTCGGAAATTCCGACCATGTGTGGGCTCCATCGGACATTTTCCATCGGATTTTCCGACACACAAAGTTGGAGAGCAGGAGATAAAATTTTCCGACAACAAAATCCGTTGTCGGAAATTCTGATCGTGTGTACACAAATCCGACGGACAAAGTGCCACGCATGCTCAGAATAAATAAAGAGATGAAAGCTATTGGCCACTGCCCCATTTATAGTCCCGACGTACATGTTTTACGTCACCGCGTTTAAAACGATCGGATTTTCCGACAACTTTGTGTGACCGTGTGTATGCAAGACAAGTTTGAGCCAACATCCGTCGGAAAAAATCCTAGGATTTTGTTGTCGGAATATCCGAACAAAATCCGACCGTGTGTACGGGGCATTAGAGTTGGGACTGCAATCTAAGAACAGGAATGAGTATATAGTCGAGATCAGATGTCTTTGTGGTTCTGTGGCGGAGCAGATGGCTTCGAAGGGAGTGTATTCTCTATGCCATTTGTTTAGAGGTTTGGAGCTTTGGATAAAATGCCTAACCTGTAAATATTTGAAGAATGGAATAGTCTGTTCAGGAAAGCGAGAGTTGAGGGTTTCATATGTCGTGAACTCGTTGTTATGGAAAAAGTGTTCTGCTCTAAGGGAAGGGTGCTGTCATGTGGTATCTATGTTGATTGGTAAGACGCCAGGAGGGAAATCAGAGTTTTGATTGATAGGGGTCAGGGGTCCAGGCGAGGATGCTATGTTGTGGTAATTACATGCCTTCCGGAAGTGGAGGAGGGTGGATTGTATAAGTGGGTGTTTTGTACAGTCCTTAGGGATCGTTTTCTGTGAGATCCATGGTAAGTGTGAGATCGGAATCCCTGCAAATGACTCTTCGAGTTTAACCCAGTCCTTACTGTCAGCTTGAATGTGCCTTTCGACGATTCTGGTCAAGAGGCAGGACCAATGATATTTGTAGACATCTGGGAGACCAATTCCCCCTTTGATTTTGGAAGGGTTAATCGATCCCAGCTTAGTCTGGGTGCTTTGGAGGACCAGATAAAATTTCTGCAGAGTCGCCTGTAGGTCATGAAGAATGTTGTGGGGATTCGGATCGGGATGGTTTGAATAAGGTATAGGATCCTGGGCAGAATATTCATTTTTATGATGGATGCTTTTCCGATCCATGAGAAGAGGCCCAAGTTCCATCTGTGGAGGTCTTTTTGAATAGACTTGAGAATAGGCAGGAAGTTTTTGTGGTACAGGTTGGAGAGGTTTTTGGGGATCTGAATACCTAGTTAAGTTATAGCATGGGGTTCCCATTCAAAGGGAAAATTAGCTTGACATTGCATCGCTGTTTCGTTAGGAAGGGAAACGTTTAATGCCTTAGATTTTGAGAAATAAATTTGGAGATTAGAATAGAGTAAGGTCTTTCAGTAGGTTGGGTATGGATGTGATGGGGTCTGTGAGGAAGAGCAGTACATCATCAGCGTAAGCTGCTATTTTGTATTGTTTGCATTTAATATAAATTCCCTTGATATCGGGGTTGGCCTTCAGTCAGCGAAGGAGGGGTTCTATAGTCAGAATGAAGATAAGGGGCGATAAAGGGCATCCTTGGCGCGTGCCATTTGAAACGGAGAAGGCATCCAACAGGTGACCATTGACTCTAATCTGGCCAATGGAGTTGAGTAAAGTGCTAAAATTAGTTGCAGTAAGCGGTCTGGGAATCCCATAGCCCGCAGTGTTGCTGTCATAAAGTCCCAAGCCACTCTGTTGAATGCCTTCTCCGCGTCAAGGGACAGCAAAAAGCCTGGTTTTGAGGAATGGGATAACCAATGATGAATATTAATGGCTTTTTTGGTGTTGTCCCTAGCTTCACATCAAGGGACAAAACCTACCTGATCTAGTGATACTAGTTTGGGGAGTAGAGGAAGTATGCGATTAGCGAGGACTTTCGCATAGAGTTTTACGTCCACGTTCAAAAGAGAAATGGGCCTATAATTTGAGACCATAGTGGTGTCTTTGCTGGGTTTAGGTATAAGCATTATGTGGGCAGCCAGGATGTTAGTGCTTGCTTATGGAGAGGAGGGCAGAGAATTAAACGCTTTTAGGAAGCTGGGGAGCAGAATGTCAGCGAATGATTTATAGTAGCTGACGGATAAACCGTCAAGGCCCGGGCTCTTTCCTGTTTTCAATTGCTTCAGTGCTACTAAAACTTCCTCTTTAGTAATTGGATGGTCTATTTTAGCCAAATCGTGTGGGGTAATAGGTGTGGGGCTGTATTGTGCCAGAAAACTTTCAATGGCTTGTGTTTGGTCAGGGTTCTGTTCGTATATTTTTGTAGAGGGTAAGTTATAAAGTTTAGAGAAGTATCTAACAAAGTGATCTGCTATTCCGTCCGGAGTAACGGTTGAGTTCCCTGAGGAATCTTTGATAGAGTGAATTGTGGAGGCTGCCTTTTTAATTTGAAGGGCTCTGGCTAACATTTTCCTGGATTTGTTTCCAAATTCATAAAATAAACATTTATGTAGTGTGTATTTGCGTTTTAATGTTTTTTCTAGTTCTTCTAGCAACTCTTCTCTCGCCCCTACCAGGTCCGCATGGGATCTTGTGGCCAGTGTTTGTTTATGGATTTTTCCAAGAGAGTAAATGCGCTTAGACAGGTCCTCAATATGTGCTTTTCTAGCTCTGCTTCTTTTTGCCGCTAAGGAGATGAGTTCTCCTCGGATGGCGCATTTGTGTGCCGCCCAAAGGGTAGCTGGAGAGACGTTAGCAGAGTCGTTTTCATGAAAATAATGCTGAAGGTGTGTGGTCATTTTCTGCGTTATGTCAAGGTCCGTCAATAAGGAGTTATCTAGACGCCAGATGGGAAGGCGTGTCTGTGTGGTCGGGAAAGTCAGTGTTATTGAGATGGGATGATGGTCAGATAAGAGCATAGGATCGATGGTAGCCACAGTAAGGAGTGTCAAGTCAGTTTGTGAGATGAAAAAGTAGTCTAGTCTGTTGTATTTATTGTGTGGTGGGGAAAAGAAAGTATAGTCTTTTTCTTTGGGGTGCAGAGTACACCAGGAGTCGTGTAGGGTTAGGTCGCTTAATTGCGTTTTGATCGCTTGGAGGGCTCTGTATGTTAGGGATGAGGATCCTGCTGATGTGTCTTGGGCAGGAGAAAGTGCTAGGTTGAAATCGCTTCCCACTATCAAGATACCATCCTGGAAGGAAGTGAGTTTGTGTAGGGATTTGCGGAAGAAGGGCACTTGATGTTTATTGAGGGCATACAAATTGGCCAGTGTGATAGGTCTGTTGTGTAGTGTGCCCTTAAGAAATAAGTATCGGCCTTTGTCGTCTTGTTCGATATCATGTATTTGGATGGGACAATGTTTAGAGAATAAGATCGAGACTCCCTTGGTTTTTGAGTCCGTGTTGGAGGCATGGTACACCGTCAGATAGAAGCTATTGTAAAGTTTTGGGATGTTATCTGAGCGGAAATGGGTCTCTTGTAGGAAAACTATTTGGGCTTTAGTTTTTTGAAGGAATAATAGTAGTTGGGATCTTTTTTTTTGGGGGTATTAAGTCCGTGAGCATTTATTGAGTAAAATTTTACACAGATGTTGGATTGGGGTACATTGTGCTGTGTCATAGCAGAGTTAGTATTGTTAGTTAATATCTGGGAGGGTTTGTGGAGGGGCTTTCGGATTAATGGAAAGAGGATAAGGTGAATATCCCTCAGATAAAGGTTTCTGGGGAAGTCTAGGAGAGCACACCGAAGAGAGGGGGGACCAGCCCACCTTTCTATTAACTGTGAAGTTTCGGTGAGGAACGGTGTCCAGTCGATGTACAGCAACCTGTTGGAATGCTATATCATACTGAGACTCCATGTGGGGGTTAGCGCCAAACTGGCGAAGAAGAGTTATTTGGGTGAGTGTCTACCCGCTGCCACCAGATAGTGGGATGCGAATGTAGAGGTAAACCTTGTAAACCTTGTAAATATGGGTTTTGGATACCCGAGTTAGATCATAAGAGTTGAACATAGCAGTATTTAACTGAGTCACCATTAACAACAAAGTAATGCATACGAATATTTAACAACAACATCTAATAGTAATAACATTTTAATTTAGCGTTAAGAAGGTGTCTGCCTAGGTAGACAATCAGTCTCTTGGACCAGAAATATGCTCATGCGGGTCATTTGTCGTGTGTTATCCCCGTCATGTGTGAAGAACCAAGACCGAGAGAGTCCACAGTAGTGTAGAGGGTGAAAACTATCAGACCATCAGAAGTGTGGTGGGCCTTGAGGAATCATGGGTGTTCTAGCGGGAGGAGTGTGGGGTTGATTAATTGCCCCGGTGATTACCGTGATTAGCAGTAGTGTTAAACAGGCTAGGTTTAAATATAGTATGTTCATGTTCGCTACAAGCCCGTGTATTCACATCTTCTATGGTGGTGACAATTTATAGTCACAACCCATTTAAGTATAGAATACCTGATAGGGTTGTGTAGGGAGGGTGGGGGAGGCCATTTCTGCACACTCAGCGTGTGGAGCTTAGAGATGTGGAATTAAGAATTATTAGGGCACCCATTTATGTATTCTTAATGTCTACAGGAATAATAGCATACAGACAGAAGCAGTTTGAGCTTACTTATGTGTAGAGACTCTCAGTGGCAGGAGGGGGGGAGACCAGAACGACATTTTCATTGGCACGAGGGGCTCATAGGTCTGGAAGTCAGAACTGCAAGGGTACCCCGAGCCGTGTCTATATGGCGGAGAGAGAGAGGATGCCTAGAAATGTTCGCTAAGTGATATGCCGGGGTGTAATCTGTATGTTGTGAGACACTCTTGGAGAGAGGAGGTCACTAAGCTATGTCGGAAAGTCTTCCCCTCCACCAAGAGCCCTGTAGCAATACTAACTGCCACCTAACAGAAGGCATGGCCACTTTGCATTGCCAGTAGGGGCATAGTATGATAGATACCTTATTGTGTTTTGTAGCAATTGAGGGTCATTTAGATTCAGTGGGGGTTCATAACTTTCGTAGTTCGTCTCGGTTCCTAGAAAGGGGGCGTATATGCCAGGGTGTAAGTCAGAGCTGTAGTGTACCTCCAGCATGAGTAGGACAAGGTGGTTGAACTAGTGGTGGTTTCTGGAGATGTCCCCTGTGCGTCAACTTCTCAAAGGGGTATGACATAACGTGTTCTGTAAGAATAGGGATAGCGGTAACACTCGTCGTATAGTCTCTCCAAGCAGCTTTGGATCCGCACGCTGGGATTGTCATAGGTGAGGGGCTTGTGGCAGTTGGAGCCTGTAGGAGTAAATACCTTCTCCTCTCAGCTACTCAATGGTGTTTTAAGTCCGGTGCTTAATGTTATGCATCGAGGCATGGAGTTGTAGGCGGCCTGTGTTCTTTCCTAAGTACAAATTAAAAAAAAAAAAAAATTTGGAGGATGGGTGGGATGAAAATTCAGCCATCTATGTAGGATGTAGTTTATTGATAAAGCCTTGGCGGAGTTAACTCTTTCCTGCTTGTGCGTAAGTGTATAGTAGAACAGAGAAGAAACAGAGGAATTAACTGGAACTGGAACAAACATGAGAATCATGCCAGGGGCGAGACTATGGTACTGTACCGGGATAGGTGGGGCCGGCAACAGTTAGCAGGCATAGTTGCCTAAATATGCACTAGTAGTCACGCCTGGCACGCCGTTGTCTATGTGACTCAGCAGGGCCGGGATCCCGCTGGGAGCTGTGGGGCGCCGACAGAATCCTGGGTTCCGAAGGGGATCTGCGTCTACGGTAGTGGGTAGTTTGTGTCTCCATGGGCTCTTCTGGGTGCATATCTCTCCTTGTGACAGCATGGCGGAATTCAACATACCATTGTGGGACATCGACAAGTGAAATGCCTAATGTGTCACAGAAGTGCTGTAGATCTTCCGCACTTTCAGTAGTGCTGTGCGGCCTTGTGATGTGGCTGACAGACAAAAGGGAAATTTCCATTTGTATTGTATTCCATGAGCCCAAAGAGTATCAAGGAGGGGTTTGAGATCCCTGCGGTGCTGCAGCGTTATGCCGGAGAGCTCCTGGAATATTTGAATGTTCGCTCTGTCCATGACAAGCTGGGTTCTATTTCTCGCTTTTCTCAGTATTTCTTCTTTTATTTTGTAATCCACAATGCAGCAAATGACATCTCGGGGGGGATCAGCATCTCTCCCCTTGGGTCTGAGTGCTCTGTGGATCTGCTCCATTGCTATCTCTGTTTGTGCAGGCCGGTCAAGGAGATTATTGAACATGCTAGTCACTGTGGAGGGAAGCTGATCTTGGTCTACTGATTCTGGGAGGCCGCGGATTCTTAAGTTATGGCGTCTGCCTCTGTTATCGAGATCCTCCATATGCCGCTGGAGGTCTCTTAGCTGCAGGGTGTGCGAGTCTATCTTCAGAGTAGATTGGCGGAGGACCGCTCCCTGCTGAGCCGACACTCTCTCTGTCTCACGGACCCTGTCAGATAAGGCATGGATGTCGCGGCTGAGCTCAGAGATGGCGGCGGATAAGGTATCCTTTATGGTAGCAGCGATGGTCTTGTATACTGAGATGTTGATGGGGTGCGATATTGTGTTCTCCTGTCTCCGGTGTTCCCTATGGTATTGGGGCGGGCGGAGAGTCAGTCAGCGGCGTGGAAGCAGTCTGCGATCCTCCGTGGCCGGAAGACGCCATGTTCCCCTCTGTGTTCTGAACATCACCGGGATATGTTGGCTCATACCCTCGGATTGTTCGTGAGGTGAGTGGGATCATGATGCGGATGAGGTTCGGGAGGCAGTCCCCATAGTTGGCAGTAGTTTGGGGTGCTCTTACCTCCTCAGGGAAACAATGTCACTTGGTAGCGGTGGGAGCTTTGGAATTATGCTGCCATCTTCCAGTCAGGCTAGGCCATGCCCCCTGAACTGGTACATTTTGAACATGTTTAGCTCAAGCCAAAAATCTATTTTAAACTTTATGGAATACATAGGGAAGGGTTATCACCCCTGTGACATTTGTTTTGCTGTCTGTGCTCCTCTTCAGAAGATTTCACCTCACTTTCTGTCCCAATGACAAATGTTTTTAGAAAATTTGGGGTTTTTAGTGAAACAAGGATTGGTGATACAGCATCAGTGGAAAGAAGAAACGTTTTTCCCATATTAACTCGGACAGGAGAAAATTTCCCTTCCTAGGGGTAGATTTCATCTCACTTCCTGTTGTCTCCTTCCGTTTGCAAGTAGGAGTCATTTTCAAGTTGAAAGTAGGGGCCTGCCCTATATACTCTGCAGAAATTGTGGCCTTAGGTGTTGGTGTTGCCACAACACTGTAAGCCCTCACAGGGCCCTGCTGTGAAATATTAGATCAAGAATTGTAATTACATGCACCTGTTGAACGGGGCAGAAAAATTGGGCCTTTGGTGATGGTGGTGGCGCTGGGGCCACAACACTGTAAGTCCTCACAGTTACTCTTGATGGGCGCTGGAATGGGCCCTGCTGTGAAATATTAGATCAAGAATTGTAATTACATGCACCTGTTTAACAGGGGCAGAAAAATTGGGCCTTTGGTGGTGGTGGTAGTGGTGGTGCTGGTGCCACAACACTGTAAGTCCTCACAGTTACTCTTGGTGGGTGCTGGAACGGGCCCTGCTGTGAAATATTAGATCAAGAATTGTAATTACATGTCCCTGTTGAACAGGGACAGAAAAATTGGGCCTTAGGCACTGGTGCTGGTGCCACAATACTGCAACCCCTCACAGATACTCTAGTTGAGCACAGCAACGAACCCTTCTGCAAAATATTGAATCAAAAATTGTAATTACATGGTCTTGTTAAACAGGGGCTGAAAAATTGGGCCTTAGTCATTGGTGGCGGTGCCCAGAACCAAAAATATTCTTTCAAGCTATCAGCATGATCATTGAGGAGGAAGAGGATAGTCACTCAGCATAACAGGATAGTCACTCAGCATCAGCATAGGCAGTCTTGCAGGAATCTGACATTTAAAAAAAAATTATTCGGTTACATCATCATCAGGTGCTTGGCATCTGGTGGTGATCCAAGACTGATTCATTTTTATGAAGGTCAGTCGATCGACCGAGTCGGTGGACAGGCGCACCTTGTGATCGGTTACAAAGCCTCCAGCAGCACCGAATGTGCGTTCCGAAAGAATGCTGGATGCAGGACAGGCCAGTAGCTCAATTGCATACTGTGCAAGCTCTGGCCAGTGATCCATCCTCAAAATCCAGTAACCCAGAGGATTTTCGGTGGGAAAGGTGTCCAAGTCAGATCTTGTCCCTAGGTATTCCTGCACCATGTAAAACAGAAACTGGCGATGGTTGCTGGAACCGATCATACCTTGGGGCTGCGGACTAAAAAATCGTCTGAACGCATCGGTCAGATGGCCACCTTCTCCACCCCTCCTTCTTTGACTGACCGAAGCCTCAGCAACACGTTGTCCAGGAACAGGAGATTGTAACCTCCCAGTCTCTGGGAACGTGTTGCACAGACCTTTCTGCAAGGCCTCCCGAAGATGGTTCATCCTCTGCTCCCTCTGCAACGGCAAGATAAGGTCCGCAACCTTACCCTTGTAACGTGGATCAAGGAGGGTTGCCAGCCAGTATTGATCCCTCTCCTTGATACCACAAATACGGGGATCCTTCCGCAGGCTTTGCAGGATCAGGGAGGCCATGCAGCATAGGTTTGCTGAGGCATTCGGTCCGGAGTCCTCTGGGTCACTAAGGACGACATGCCACGTACAAGTCCATGGGTTTCTTGGGACTGTAAATGATTCCTTGAAGACTGTTGCTGGTGCTGAGTGCCAGGCTCCACCTCCATGCTGACACAATCCTCCTCCTACTCTTCCTGTGTGATCAGCGGGCACGCAGGAACACTGTCTGGATAAAGGGGGCCTTGAGAGCTAAGTAAGTCCTCCTCTTCCTCCCTCTGTTCTGTCTCAAGTGCCCTGTCCATTATACCACGCAGCGTGTGCTCCAACAGGTGGACAAGAGGTACAGTGTCACTGATGCATGCACTGTCACTGCTTACCATCCTTGTGGCCTCCTCAAATGGTGACAGGACAGTGCATGCATCCCTGATCATGGCCCACTGGCGTGGGAAAAAAAAAACAAGCTCCCCTGACCCTGTCCTGGTGCCATAGTCGCATAGCTACTCATTCATGGCCCTCTGCTGCATGTGCAGCCGCTACAGCATGGCCAATGTTGAGTTCCACCTGGTGGGCATGTCACAGATTAGGCGGTTCTTGGGCAGGTTAAATTCCTTTTGGAGGTCAGCCAGTCGAGCACTGGCATTATATGACCGGCGGAAATGCACACAGAATTTCCTGGCCTGCCTCAGGACATCCTGTAAGCCCGGGTACCTGCCCAAGAACCGTTGCACCACCAAGTTAAGGACCTGAACCAAACATGCGGAGCTCTGTGGTGTGATGCACTCGGTGTGCTGCCCTTAAGCTGGCCCCTGGAGGGCATCCTGCCTCGTTGGTGATGTGCCTCCTCCTCCTCTCTCCTATCAGGAAAACACATGGAGTCAGTGACCTCATCATCCCCTCTCCCCTCATCACTGCAAAACCTGGCAGTATGCTGCAGCTGGGGGAACATGACGACTGCCAAATTGCTGTCCTTGGGCACCCCTCTCTCTGGGCTCACGTTACTGCCTTCCTCTAGCTGGGTACCATCATCTGAGCCTTCCAAACACTGGGCATCCTCCTGGAGCATGTACCCAATACTGTAGTCAAACAGTTCGGGGGACTCCTCAGGAGGACATGGTGGGCTAGGGAAGGAGTCACTGATGACATTGAGCCAAGGGAAGTGGCCGCGTTGGTAGCTGCTTTGCCAGACAAAGTACCCTGAGCCTGGGTGAGAGAGAATGAGGAGGATGAGGATGGCTTGGTCATCCACTCTACCAAGTCTTCCGCATGTTGCGGCTCAACATGGCCAGCTGCCGAAAAAAAGGCCAAGCATGTCCCATGGCCACATGCTGATGAGGATGCACCGTCTCCAGGACCAGCACTGTTGCCTCTAGACACAGAGCCTGCTTGCCCTCCTTTATTGGCTTGTGATTGTCTGCCTCTCCTTGTTGGCCTTCCAGGCATACTAATGGCCTGCAGGGAGATGTAGCTACACAAAGCTGGGATGTATATATATACTGATACTGCAGCTAGCAGAATTAACTGCCTGCCTGTAGTATTATTAGTATGATAACACCAGCAATTGTCTTCAGATAGCTTTAGGTGCACACTGTGCAGAGAACACAGTACACTAACTATAAATACTGTAGCTGCCTGCCTGTGGTATTAATAGGAGCAGAACAACAGCAATTGTCTTCAGGTAGCTTTAGGTACACACTGTGCAGATGACAAAGTACACTAACTGTAATTACTGTAGCTGCCTGCCTATGGTATTAATAGGATCAGAAGAACACCACCAATTTTCTTCAGGTAGCTTTAGGTGCACACTGTGCAGAGGACACAGTACACTAACTGTAAATACTGTAGCTGCCTGCCTATGGTATTAATAGGATCAGAAGAACACCACCAATTTTCTTCAGGTAGCTTTAGGTGCACACTGTGCAGAGGACGCACTACACTAACTTGTAAATACTGCAGCTGCCTGCGGTACTAATAGGATCAGAAGAATAAAAGCAATTGTCTTCAGGTAGCTTTAGGTGCACACTGTGCAAAGGACGCACTACACTAACTTGTAAATACTGCAGCTGCCTGTGGTACTAATAGGATCAGAGGAACACCACCAATTTTCTTCAGGTAGCTTTAGGTGCACACTGTGCAGAGGACACACTACACTAACTTGTAAATACTGCAGTTGCCTGCGGTACTAATAGGATCAGAAGAACACCACCAATTTTCTTCAGCTAGCTTTAGGTGCACACTGTGCAGAGGACGCACTACACTAACTTGTAAAAACTGCAGCTGACTGTGGTACTTATAGGATCAGAAGAACACCACCAATTTTCTTCAGGTAACTTTAGGTGCACACTGTGTAGAGGACGCACTACACTAACTGTAAATACTGTAGCTAATAGGACTAATAGGATCAGAAGAACACCAGCAATTTTCTTCAGGTAGCGGTAAATACTGGAAAAACACCTGCCTGCCTGTCAGTAGGAAGAGAATAACAGGAACGGATCTAGCTAAAATGAATACAGTATATATATATATATATATATATATATATATATATATATATACGTATACATATACATATACATATACATATATATATATATATATATATATATATATATATATATATATATAACACCTAGGATGCATATGTATATATACACAATACACTGTAAGTGCAGCTAACTGACCCGCCTGCCTACTCTATCTAACTTAAATCAAATGACACTGTCTCTCTCTCTCTCTAGCTCTCTCTCAACGCTGGAACACACTACACAGGACCGATGTGCAGGCGGCCTTATATAGTGTGGGGCGTGTTCTAAACCCCCTGAGCCATAATAGGCCAAAGACACCCTGACTTTGGCCAATTACTTCTCTCTGTACAGACGGCGCTGTGATTGGCCAAGCATGCGGGTCATAGTGCATGCTTGGCCAATCATCAGCGAGCAATGCACTGCAATGCCGCAGGGAATTATGGGCCATGACGCGCCACTCGAATTTGGCGCGAATGGCCCTTATCGTTCGCAATTCGACGAACGGTCGAACATGCGATGTCGTACATGGGTTTGACTCGAACTCAAAGCTCATCCCTAGTCATGAGGATAAACACTGCAGTTTTGGTTACTGAAGCCCCTCAATTCCCTCGTGAAGACTGAGGAGAAGAATACATTCAATACCTTTGCCATCTCCCCATCCTTTATAATCAGATGTCCTTCCTCATTCTTTATGGGGCCAATATGGTCTGTCCTCCCTTTTTTACTGTTTACATACTTGATGAATTTCTTGGGATTTTTTTTGCTCTCCTCCGCTATGTGTCTTTTATGTTCTATCTTAGCCGTCCCTATTGCACCCTTACATTTCTTGTTGCATTCTTTATAAAGTCTGAATGCTGATGATGATCCCTCAACCTTGTATTTTTTGAAGGCCTTCTCCTTTGCTTTTATATGCATTTTTACATTGGAGTTAAGCCATCTAGGACTTTTTTTCGCTCTTTTAAATTTATTACCCAATGGGATGCATTGACTAATGCCCTTATGTAATATGCTCTTAAAGCAAACCCATCTCTCCTAGTGTTCTTTGTTCCTAAGATTTTATCCCAATTTATGCCTTCTAGCAAGGTTCGTAGTTTAGGTTGGTAGATCATGAATGATCTGAATACTAACAATTGGGGTATTAGGTTCTCTCATGAATGGAGTGATACTTCCATCAACTTTTTGGATGTTACTATATTCAAGCAACACAATAAACTTCTGACAAAAATGTTCTTTAAAACCACTGATAGAAATGGTTTTATTCCAGTTGGGAGTTATCATCTCAACTGGTTACAATCAGTTCCTAAAAGTCAATTTCAACTAATTCGATGAAATTGCTCTAATTTAGACAATTCTAGTCTGCAGGCATTCACTCTGAGAGATCGCTTCATGGAGAAGGGTTATGATAATCGCGTTCTAGAGTCAGAACTCCAAAGACTTGAAAGATTTGGTAGCTCCTAGGTCCACACGAGATGTTCCCCAAAATCAGAATGTTTGGGAATCTAAAAGGTTTTTATCCATGTAGAAGGTGTAAAGTATGTAAAGATTCAAAAACTATAAAGACTGCTTCCTTTTCCTTTAGGAGTTCATTACATATAGAGCTGTAGGTGTCATATACCTCCTGTCAGGGCTGGGCTCAGCCCTTCCTTCTCAAAGCTGGCTGCTCAGCTGTTGGTTAATTACCAGCTCCTATCTCTCTACAGTGACTCACCTGTTGATGATATCCTGCTTGTCAGTCCTGCCTACTTAAGCCGTCCAGTCCAGATGATCTCTGCCTTCACCTTGGTCACATCTCTAGCCACTTGCCAAACGCTGCACGTCGATGTACATCCCTACTTTGGGGACGAATATCATTGTTATGGCAGCAGCTAGCTGCCATAACCCTGGTATCCTCATGTTTGGACGGCAGTCGGCTACAAGATAAGGGTGGTCTCTGCAGCGGATTCGCCGCAAGATCACTTTTATCGGTGGTGGGAAAGGGCCCCCCCTCCCGCCATGATCCATGCCCTCCGCCGCTTACCGGAGCCGCCAACAGTGGCGGAGGCTATCGCGTCTGTCCCCTGGGCTGACATGGAGACGAGTGAGGAGAAGATGACCCCCACCCATCTCCATGACACTGCAGGGCAAATGCGACGTCAAAACGCCACTTCCGCCCATAGCTCTTAAAGGGACAATTTTTTTTTTAAATGACAATTTTTTTTTATTGCATTTTAGTGTAAATATTTAAGAGGTCCTGTCATGTTTTTTTTCTATTACAAGGGATGTTTACATTCCTTGTAATAGGAATAAAAGTGTAAAAATAAAAAGTAAAATACAAAATAAATAAGCCGAGCTCACGTGCAGAAGTGAACGCATACGTGAGTAGCGCCTGCATATGAAAACAATGTTCAAACTACACATGTGAGGTATCACCGCGATTGGTAGAGCGAGAGCAATAATTCTAGTGTAACGCAAAACATGCAACCGGTAGAATTTTAAATGTCGCCTATGGAGATTTTTAAGGATAAAAAGTTTGTTGCCATTCCATGAGCGGCGCAATTTTGAAGCATGACATGTTGGGTATCAATTTACTCAGCGTAACATTATCTTTCACAATGTAAAGAAATTGGGCTAACTTTACTGTTGACTTATTTTTTAATTCAAAAAAGTTGATTTTTTCAAAAAAAGTACGCTTGTAAGACCGCTGCGCAAATACGGCGTGACAGAAAGTATTGCAACGACCACCATTTTATTCTCTAGGATGTTAGAAAAAATGTATAATGTTTAGGGGTTCTAAGTAATTTTCTATCTGTTTTTAACTGGTAAACACCACATCGAAAACAGAGGCCCGGTCTTAAAGTGGCTAGAGATGCTCTCCTGTGTTCCTGTTAAAGACTTGCCTGGCTAACATTCCTACTGGCTTCAGATCCTGCTTGCTGTTTTACTACGCTCATCTCTGGCTTCCTGATGTTTTGGCTTGTCTGACTATTCGTTCCGGTTCCTGGACTCTGGCTATGTTTTGACTATGTTTACTCCGTTTACCTTTTTTTTATTATTAATAAACAAGTGTGATTTAACTGGTATTCTGTCTCAGTCTGATTTATGGTTTCTGACACCTCCTGAGGTGCCCATGTGGGTTCCAATATAATGGGAGGACCATGCGGGCACTTAAAGTGAGGATATTAGAACATCTTGTGAATATCAGGAAAGGGCACAGTGTGTCCAAGCATTTTCGTGAATACCATAAGAGAGATCCGGTTTTATTGCAGATCACGGGCATTGAGAAATTCACACCCCATTGGAGGGGGAGCAATATTAAAAAATCTATATCCCATTGTGAAACCCATTGGATTTTTCATTTACGTACTTATAGACTCTTGGGAATGAACATAGAATGGATTATTATTTGTTATAGCTGATCTTTCTTTTTCTATTCGTGCTAGTGTTAGTTTTTTTAGTCTTTTTTTAGTATCCCTTTTATAATATTATCTATACTACTGTCCACTCAATGAAGGGTTTTCTTTTAATATTTGATAGATATTATGCCTACTTGTCATACTGCGTTATGTTATATTATGTTCAGTTCTACCTACCAATACATTGGGTTTATGATAACTCTTTAATATGTATATGTATCTGCAAATGATGATCATTGTTTTGAGAACCAGTTAATCTCTACATCCTGAACATATTTAACCCCTTCCCACCGAGCGTACGCAGATGTGCGTACTCGGCTTTCCGGGGTTATACCGGGATAATGCCCGCAGCTGCAGGCATGATCCCGGTACTGTTTTTTAGAGTCAGCGATCGGCTATCCAGGTATAACAACCGATGCGGCTAAAAGCCCCCCCCGCCGCTCTTACCGGGCCTCCCATTCCTCCGGCGGCTGGGGACAGTCTGGAACGAAGCCGTGCACGGCTTCGTTCCAGTCTTCTAATCGTAAACCCGGAAGTGACATCATGACGTCACTTCCCGTTTACTCGGCTTCCAATGGCACCAGTTTTAAAAAATACACAGTATTCAGAATCGCAGAAAATGGCGATCTGAATACTTTGAAGTGCAAAGGAGGGATTGGGGGTCTTTTAGACCCCAGATCTCTCCATAAAGAGTACTTGTCACCACCTATTACTGTCACAAGGTATGTTTTTTTTTTTAAAACACAATTTATTCATATAAAAATAAATAAAATAAATAAGAAAAAAAAATGTTTAAAGCGCCCCTGTCCCCGCGAGCTCACACAACAAAGAAAACGCATACGGGAGTCATGCCCGCATACGTAAACGGTGTTCAAATCACACATGTGAGGTATCAGAGTGAGAGCAATAATTATAGCACTAGACCCCCTCTGTAACTCTAACCTGGTAACTGTAAAATAAATTTAAAACGTCACCTATGGAGATTTTTAGGTACCGTAGTTTATCGCCATTCCACCAGTGTGTACAATTATAAAGCGTGACATGTTTGGTATCTATTTACTCAGCGTAACATCATCTTTCACATTATATAAAAAAATTGGGCTAATTTTTTTTTTTAATTCATGAAAGTGTCCCTTTTCCCGAAAAGTTGCATTTAAAACACCGCTGTGACATAAAATATTCCAACAATCACCATTTTATTCTCTAGATTCTCTGCTAAAAAAAATATATATATAATGTTTGGGGGCTCTAAGTAATTTTCTAGCAAAAAATACGGATTTTAACTTGTAAACACCAAATGTCAAAAATAGGCTTAGTCATGAAAGGGTTCAAATTTAAAAATATTTTTTTTTGGAAAGAGTTTTTTAATTTATTTTATCTTTTTTAATCAATTTGTTTGACCTTGATGCACGCCTAATACCCAGTATAGATTACATTTTGGTGGCATAGCATATTTTTATTCTTATTTAGAATCTCTTACATGCCCCATCTAGGTGACACCAAAGGGATGTATAGATCAATTCAACTTCCGGTGTCACCCACATTCACTTGTATTCATATGCTACTAGCAGACGTCTTGGGTGAGTCTCCTTTCCCAGCTGAAGCCTATTATGGAGAAACTAGTCGGGTGGAGCCTATTGTGAGACGTCTAACCGCTTGAGCTGGCTGGTGCAAACCACCACTCTGTTTTTTATGTGCATTTATTTTTGCTGATGGTTGGCTGCCTTGATGTAAGTTTTTAGTGTACTGTTTTAATAAACCCTTTTGTTGAAACATATTGCACTATGAGGCTATCCTCTTCTTCCCTTATGCTCTGGGATTTATCCTTCAGTTGCCAGATTGGATATCAGCTCTTCCAAAGATACCGTTATTCCTTTGTCCGTTGAAAAACCGGGTCCACTTTTACAGCTTAAGGTGTTGGAGCCTGATGGGATCATTATCCAGTGTCTGATACCACTGCTATCTGGAATTTGGTTTGTTTTTACAGTCCAGTCTGTTGGAGCATGGTGGGATTATTATCCAATGCTTTGAACTACTGCTGTCTGGTAAGAAGTGAATCTATGTGGTGATGGGATATAAAAGTCTTTGTGTTTTGAAGAGCACTGAAGTTCCCTTTAAATGTGGTTCACCCAAATTCCTTGAAGAGCACAGACGTTTTCACATAGTTGGTTTCACTCAGTTTCCTTTTGTATAAGAGTTTGCCAGTTGGCCATTTTTTTATGCACATTTTTTTATGCACCTTTTATAAACTGAATCGTATATTTTTCACTTTGAGTTATTTTATCAATTTCTTAAATGTATTTTTATACACTTGTTTTTGAGTGGACTTTATGCCTTTCAATTTTTGTTGTGTATTTTTTCACTGTGAATATTCTTATAGATTAGCGCACCTGTTTCTTTTAATTTATCTATGCTTACAATAGGGGTTAGGACCTCTTAGGTTGCAGCTTTTCTTTATATATTTTCATTTATTTATCTATGTGTTTGATTTCTTAAATTCAATATTCACACTTCTCTTCACCATAGAGTTGCCACCTCATTCCTTTAAAACTGAACACCTTTGAATTACACAGGTTCTGAGGCTAATTAAATGCAGATAAGGCACCAAGTGAGTTTAATTACCACCTTAATCAGCCACAGAACCTGTGTAATTAATATGTGTTTGGGTTTAAAGGGATGAGGTGCCCACCACACTTCACCAGGAGAGTAGGATAGGCGCAGGATTTTAACCCTTTTTTGACACCTTAAGAGGTTTGTCACATAAGCCTATTGTTGAACTGGCGAACCCAATCTCTTTAACCACATCCGTTTGAGCCCCAGTCACGATCTTTGCTGTTTTCTGGTCCATGATTGGCCCTTCCATCTCATGTGGTTTGTCCACTGGTGCAGTAAATGCACTCTTCACCGACACCAACAATTGACCAGCACCACCCTGGACCATAGCAGCAGAAATGCTTTCCACCTGGCTGTTAGGAGTTGAAACCTCAGACATTTTTGACTCACTTTCCATTTCTCTAAAGCCTCTCCCATATACCACTTCCACAGGAAATAATCAGGCAGCATACCCATAGGCAACTTTTAACACTAGTGATAAATTCAGGAATAAACCATTCCTGTGAATAGTGTCACTACCGTAAAGATAATAAATGCTTAGAAATCTATGTAACTAAAAAAATCAAATTTCTCAGTGAAAGTAAAATGAAGTGGTTCAAACACATATATGACACCCTGTGATAAGTGTACAACATATATAGCACTTCTCAAAAAATACCAGTGGGTAGTGACAATGCATGAGAACAAACCATTAAAAAATATATATAAACAACAAGTCACAGATGGACGTGCAGCAAAACAGATTAAATGCACCTCGTGATAAATGTGTCAAGTGCATATCGCTTAACAAGGAATGATGAATCAAAAAAACAGTCCATATGCAGTGTGAAGAAAAAATCCAAAAAGTGATGAGATATCCGGTATGAAAAACAAAATGTGAATCTTGTAATCATCCACCGCACTTCAGTGATGTGATCCCACTCCCCTCTAAGATACAAACTCACCAGCTGCTATAGTCTCACACTCTCATGTTTGGCCAGAATCGCCTCAACCCTCTCAAAAGAGGGTTTAAAATACGATCTCCGGAGCCCAATGGTGTGTATATCAAATGCTCTTCCTGAAGTATAAGCTCCACATGTAAATGCAAAAGAGCGCTCCAATAGTGTGATATCGTTCACAACTTTATTAAAAACTTAATAATCCATCACCGTTGTACTCACATGTGACTATATAACAGCAGGCAAAGTACAAATCACATCATAGTAATCCATGCAGTGGTGTAAATAAAATGGCAGCGGTCGCGGCGGACCCAGGGAGTGTGGATGCTGGTAACAATCCTACCCGCTTTTAGGATAAATCCTTTGCTAACCACCACTCCATGTCTCGTCACTATGTCTTATGTCACACATTCTAGAATGCCGTATAGCCACTCCCCGACATGTTTCGTCACGAGGACTTCTTCATGGGATTGGCTATCTGGCACAGCAATCATCCCTTTATTCCTTTTGAGTTACAAGTGGGCGGGCACAGGTCGCCTTGCATCTACACAATTCCTGTGTCCCCGTGTCCGTCATACAGCAGTGATACATCTTATTAATTGAATACACAAGTACATAATACTAAAATCTGAACGGTAATGGAACTCAGCTTCTCTAACTAATAATAGTCATTCAATAAAATACAGCTACGGCATCGCTCCTCTCCCCCTCCTCTCCGCCGGCGCCTCCATTGCCACTTTGGGCACGCACGGCGCATGCGCGAGTCACGCTGCTTTCCCGGGGTGGAAAGACGATCTCCTGGGACCTGTCACATGTCCCAGGAGATCGCCTAGAGGGAGGGGCTGCCTAAGGCGAAAGGAGGAGTCCCCTTGGCTGTCCCTGGGTGGAAGGAGGAAGTGGGACCGGAAGTTCCCCTCCTAACAAAGCCCCCACCCCCCCAAAAAAATTACATGCCAAATGTGACATGTAAGGGAGCGAGGAGTGCTTAAAGTGGACGTTCCATTTTTGTGTGGAACTCCGCTTTAAGCTTAAACTGAACCAACCCCCCAATAGTGGTCAGAGATGTTGCATAAAGCAGTCTACCATTAATGGGCAATCAAAAATGTTATCCAAAGATCTCATTAAACTTAAGGTCACTAAAAAAAGGGTAAGTGCCGTGTGGGGGTGATACCAAAGGAGGAATGGTGTACTAATCCACAAGGATTCATAATGGATACAACCGTACACAAAACTCCACAGATCACTACCTATCAACCACTCAGCATATTAATAATAGAAGTATTAAATGGGCACTTACAATGATATTGGATATTTTTAAAAATTGTTAATAAAGCAATTGAGGTCTAATTCAATATTCATTCCTCTGGGAGATAAACACTTCAAAAGAAAGATCCATCAGGTTTCCCTTTGGGAGAGATCCCTCACCCGATTGGACCCTCTCCAAGATTGGTGCACACAGTCTATTCCACAAAATTGTAATAGACTTGCATTCTAAATGTGTTTATCTTTGAAGTGTAGGGACACACTATGGTTTTGAAAGCCCTTTTTGATGTTTGCCAAATGCTCTGCGATTCAGACCTTTAGCAATCTCTTGGTGCATCCCACATAGAATAATCCACAGGGACACCACAAGAGGTACACACCAAAAGAGGAGTTGCAAGTGATAAATTCTTTTATTTGAAAAGACTCATTATCAATATTGGTGATTTGGGTCATGCTCTATTGGTCACTCTTATGCCCCATACACACGGTTGGACATTGATCGGACATTCCGACAACAAAATCCTAGGATTTTTTCCGACGGATGTTGGCTCAAACTTGTTTTGCGTACACACGGTCGCACAAAGTTGTCGGAATTTCCGATCGCCAACAACGCGGTGACGTCAACCACGTACGACAAGACTAGAAAAGGCCAGTTCAGAACCAAGCGCGGCACCCTTTGGGCTCCTTTTGCTAATCTCATGTTAGTAAAAGTTTGGTGAGAGACGATTCGCGCTTTTTCAGACTCGTGGCTTTCAGATAGTTTTCTGCGGTTTAGTTTGTGCTTGTGGGTTTGTATCTGCTCTTCAGTGCGTGCAGTCAGTTCGTATTGGAGTTTTCTGTGCGATCTTGTCCGCTCATTGATGTTTTTCAGGTCGCTCTTCACAGGCCTTGCTGTTCTGTTACTTCGTTCTGAGCAGCCGACCGTTTTCTAGCCATGTTGCGTATACGTACTCCTCGTAGAGTTCCTGCTGTGCGGGGGCTTGGTGTTGGGGTCCTGACCTTGACACAAGTCCAGTCCATGAACAGGGTGGGGAGGAGTTCATGGACCAAGAATTGGTTGCTTCAGCGTGACCAGTTCTGTCATATGCCTTTGCTCCGTGAGATCCATGAGAATAATCCTGATGATTTCAGTAACTTTCTCAGGATGACGGACCCCGTATTTCACCGTTTGTTGGCTTCGCTCACCCCCTATATCAGCAGGCAGGATACCTGCATGAGGCAAGCCATCACTTCGGAGCAGAGGCTTGTCGCTACCCTGCGGTACTTGGCGACAAAGAGAAGCCTGCAGGACTTCTCGACCGGCATCTCCCCCAGGCTCTGGGGATCATTATCCCAGAGACCTGTTCTGCCATCATCCAGGTCCTGCAGAAGGAGAGTATATGAAGGTAAGATTTTTATCCTTTAACATCACATTTTATTGTATTGAATGTTTGCTAATATATTGTATTTCTTTTCTCATTCCCTAATTACCATGATTGTAATATGCTGTGAATGTCCCTTTGTCCTCATTAATGCTGGAATTTTATGTAATTTTTTTTGTCCCTTAAACATATTTGCCTTCACTTACCTCCCCAGCATGCTCTCCTGGCCCTATATTCACCTCATGTAGTCACTTAATGTATTTTATCAGCTCCATAGTAGTGCTTTACCCCAAACACCCCCTAAAATGTTTTGAAATGTGATTGGTGCTTTAAATTCAGGCCGAGTGCCAGAGGCTTGTTTTTGTGGTATCCCCAAATCATTTTGAACCCTCCCTCCCCCCCAACTGCTAAGTCAGCTGATCCCAATTCTCTATCTATCCTCAATCCTCTATATGCTGACTTTGCCAAACCCATACACACTATACCCATTTCTTTTGTGCTCAGATTTATTGATGAATTCCCCAAAGCATGTAGTGCAAGGGCCTGCCTGTATACTTTCAAATGGTACTGTTTAAAGTTTTTGTATTATATTATTATCTTGATAGGTAATAGCAGAATGTCCAAATGTGCTCAAATGTGTACAGTGTGTATTTATATCTTTGTATTATGACACTTCTTACCTGTCCAGTGGTCTGCCAATAGTGTAACTAAGGAGGGGCTGTTCCAAGTAATACCCATTATTTAGGCATTCATCTCTCAATGAAGTGGAGAGGGTTACCTGTCCAAGATTCCCCCCCCTCTAATGTTAGAAATGGCCCATGAGAGGCGGGGGGATCTGATAGGTGTACCTTATACTTTGGTGTTTAAAAATTCACATTAATAAATATTATCTTGATGTTGGCCAAGAATGTCTGTGTCTAATCTGCTTTCCATGTTTTAATGTGCAAAAATACTAATTTTTTTGTTTCCTCCACAGTTTCCATCCACGCCACAGAAATGGCAGACTGTGGCCTCCCACTTTGCCCAGCGGTGGAACTTTCCTAACTGCTGAGGGGCAATTGATGGGAAACACGTCCACATCGTCCCACCACCCAACTCGGGGTCGTACTATTATAATTACAAGGGGTTCAATAGTATTGTGATGTTGGCGGTGGTGTCCGCTAATTACGACTTTCTGTATGTGGACGTGGGGAAGAATGGCCGGATGTCCGATGGTGGAGTCTTTGCCCAGACGGAGTTTTACAGGCCTCTCCAGAATGGCAGCTTGGACTTGCCACCTCCAGAAGAGAATGTGGAAGGACTCCCATTCGTCTTCATGGCGGATGAAGCATTTGCGCTGGGGGACCATCTTATGCGGCCATTCCCGATGAGGACCCTCACCCCGGAACAGAAGGTTTTTAATTACCGGCTGGCCAGAGCCAGAAGAGTGGTGGAGAACACATTTGGAATCATGGCCAGCCGGTTCCGCCTATTTTTGACACCCATCCATATGGCGGAGTATAAACTGAATCATATAAACCTGGCAAGCTGTGTTCTACATAACTTTTTATGGCAACATTCTGCCAACTATGCTGGCGCAGTTGGGCCTGAGGCCGGAATTATAAATGAAACAACCCTGACGGCGCTTGAAAGTGGCCGTCCTGGCTTGCCCTCCCTGAGTGCCCGTGATGTCCGGCTAAGATACCTTGAGTTCTTTGCAGGTAGGGGGGCCATCAATATGCCAGACAATTTGTGAAACCTTGATCAAATAAAAAAAATTAAGCAAATCTTTGGTGACATTTACTGCTTGTGTTTGTTTTAGCTGACCCTGACCGAAATGTGGTGAGTCCTGAAAATGGCGTGATTGTGTAACCTTATACAAAGCACTGTTGGGTGTTATTTACTAAAGGCAAATACACTTTGCACTACAAGTGCACTTGAAAATGCACTGAAACTGCACTTGTAGTGCAAAGTGGATTTGCCCTTAGGAAATAACACCCATTGTCACAGAAAGCAGCAATTACATCACCACAAAAGTGTTGTAGAGTTGAGACAATAATCCACAAATTCTTGATTAACAATCTTTTTAATACCTGCACAATCACATGTGCATTTAGAAAAGGTTTTTAAAACAAACCAACATGTTTGTTGTATAACAATTTTTGGGGTGGCATTATCAAAAATAGAAATGTCCATTTAAGATAAAACAGGCATGTTTCAAAACAACAAGAAAGACACAAATCTTGAACTTACAAAGTTCACATATGGTAAAACTTGAAGGCAATATCAGATATGAGTATTTAGGAACTGTGTTTTGATATTGCGTTCAGATGGGGTGAAGTCACCCCAGGAAAAGCCAAATTTTGAAGATACACACCAATTTACGAATGTCAACATGTGCTAGCTGCCATCACGGGGGATCAAGGGACGTGTTTTGGGGGAGCAACCCCTTCCTCTCAGCTACTTTATTATTGAGGAAGGGGTTGCACCCCCAAAACACGTCCATTGATCTCCCCTGATGGCAGATAGCAAATGTTGACACACTGTGTGCATCCTCAAAATTTGGCTTTTCAAAAAATCGCTAAAACATTTTTAACATTGTAGCACACAAAAAAACACAGGGATTTGGAGGGGTTTTAAACTCTCCCCAAAACATCAATGATGTTATTATTTTTTTGAATAACATCATTGATGTTTTTCTTGATGTTTTCCAAAGCTAAATTACACCCCATGATCTCCCCAATCAGGATCTGTGCACTTTCCGAGGTGAAATGCCCTGGATCCACAACATCACGATCACTTAAAAAGAGAGAAAACCACAAAAAAACAGGTATTATAAATATGCCGGCATCCATCTCTTACCTGAGCCTGTGGTCACAGACACTCACCTGTGCCAATTTCCACCACGTCTTCTTCCTCCTCCTGCTCTGCTTGGGTTGGGGGTATTTCCCCTTCTTCCCGAGGTGGGGGGGTCTCTGGTCTCCTCGAATGAGGGGTGTCCTCCAAGTCTTTTCTCCCCTATGTAAAACAAAAATGGTATAATTAGCACACAGATATTTGATGGCCGAAATATAAAGATGAAACATTGCTTGGAAGTGGTGTACAATTGTCTATTTTTGCAGAGTTCCAAGATGTAGAATTTTTATTGTCAAGCTTCAAGACTTTACCTGTTTTGTACAAGCTTCACAGATGGAGACCCCCCCTATAGTATACACTGGAGCACCTGTGTGGGCCCCTTAATAAAAAGGGTGTTCTTGTGTCCCACACTAGTGCTCCAGCATCCAGATGTGAAAACAGCTGCTGAGTGTCCTCTCCTTACACAGAATCTAGTTTGCATTTCATTCTAGTAACAAACCCATCTACACAACCAAATATTTTTCATACAAGTAGGCCCTAAAAAATGTGGGCAAATGCATATGGCCTAAACAATGGTGTTTTATATGCCGAAAGAAAAATGTTTGATACGAACGAATAATGTGCCCATGAACATGAAAGTTGCCATTTTAAACTGTACAACACTTAAGAAATGCACATGGAGCAGCACGAACGTAATAAAGACAAAAAGAATAGGAACTTTTTTGCAGCACTCTCCGGATCTTTCTGTACTGCTCGGGCTCTCTTAATTTCAGGTCCGACCACCGCTTCCTGAGCTGATCTTTCGATCATCGTACCCAAAATTCCGGTGCAGACTTTTGACCACTTTCGCCATGATCTTGGCCTTTCTGATATTGGGGTTGGGGTAAGGTCCATACTTTCCATCATAGTCGGCCTTCTTCAGGATGTCCACCATCTCCAACATCTCCCCAAAGGACATATTTGATGCCTTAAATTCTCTCCTTCTGGATCGGGACTTTCCGGATCCGGGCTTTTCTCTTCCTCGCTGCTATAATTAGCACGCACCTGCTCTGACTCCGCCATGTGCTCTTCACCCACTGCGCTGAACCAAAAGGGGCGGGGAATAGATTAGAAAGAACGTCAGGGGCGGGCGGAGTTACACGCATGCGCAGTGTGTATAAAGCGTAACACGCGTGCGTAGTACGTACGATCTGTGAGTGGAGGAAGGAGTATCGGAGGCGCCGATCATGATAACGAAGCTAAGAGCCAAACTTGGGTCTATACTGCTTCTAGATTGAGGCCTATATTGTAACTAGATTAGGAGAGTTTTGCCTGACATTTGTCTTGTGTTGTGTCTTGCACTGAAAATGGATATCTTGAAAGATACCGACTTGGCAATCCTCATAGATATGTTCAGGGAGCTGCCTTGTCTTTGGGAGATAAACCACCCACATTATAAGAACCAAACAAAGAGGAAGGCAGCACTGGATCAATTGCTGGAATTTGTGAAGACGGTGATCCCCACAGCAGACATGACCTATTTGAAGATCCTAATTGGTGGCCTGAGGAGACTTATCTAAGGGAGCACAAGAAGGTCCAGGATTCCCAGAGATCCAGAGCAGCAGATGACATCTATGCCCCAGGATGTGGTACTATGACAGGCTGCATTTTCTGGCAGGCCAGACTGAACCCAGGTCATCACTCTCCAGTCTTCCTTCCCCCCAGCTGAGGCTTCTGACACCCAACCTGGGCCTTCCAGGCAGCAGCATGTGGAGGAGCCCAGCTTGAGCCAGGTATAGCATTCCTCTAAATAGTTCAGGTTGTCCAATCAATGATGTTATCTAGATGTTAGTTTGGAGTACTAATTTATGATTGTGATTGATGATGCAGAAACTAAAACCATGTCCCTTTTTCATACACAGGGAAGTCTCAGCCAGGAGGTGTCCGGGCCGAGCAGGCTGCCTGATATCCAGGTCCCTCCCCTACACCCGCAAAGAGAAAGTGGCAGGAAGAGGAGTACCCTGGAGGAGGCTGCCATAGGCCTCTTTTGGAAGGCTACAGAGGCCCTGACAGCCCCTCACACTGTGGAGGAGGACTTTGCTGGCATAATTTCCTGTAAAATGCAGCGTATGGAGGAGGGCCAACAACTCATGTGGGAGTCATTAATTTTGGAAGCTCTCAATAAGGGGTTGAGGGGCCAAATAACATCTGCTACCCACATTTGTGACCTCACACATGGTCCTCCTCCTCCAGGTCCTTCTACTTCTCCTCCAGGTCCTACTAGTCCTCCTCCTCCTCCTGCCACATCTCCAACAGCAGAGCCACAGCCGGGAAGGAAGCGTGGAAAGAAGACCAGAAAGTGATGACCTGGGTTCAGTCTGGTCTGGCAAAAGATGCAGCCTCCTGTGGTACCACAGCCTGGGGACACAGATGTCATCTGCTGCTTTCCGGATCTCTGGGACTTCTGGACCAGACTGCACTCCCTTACATATGGACTCCTCAGGCCACCAATTTTGATGTTAAAGAATTGATGTCTGCCCTGGGGGTCCAAGGCTTCGCCAATGTCTGCTGTTTCTTCAGCGTTGCCTCCCTCTTTGTTTGGGTCTGAGCCCTTAATAAAGGATTTTTGGTTTCAATTATACTCTCCTATGTGTTTTTTCCTTCAAAAAGGACAGTTTGTTTGTGAGGATTCAGGTACATTTCTAAAGTACAATGTGAAATTAACAAGGGACACCAACACCAAACAATCTCCTTGAGATTAAATAATATAAGATATCAATGGTGTTGTGGTAACTTGACACACAAAACACACACAAAAATATTCTGGAGTAGAACTAAAAATAAAATAAAACAAAGATCAACCTTAAAAAAAATACAAACCTAAAAAAAAGAAAAAATCTGCCTTAAAAAAAAAAAAAAAAAAAAAATATTTTTGTCAGATGTGACAAATCAAAATATATTAAGGGAATCCCGATAAATAATAAAGAAAGAAGTTTGTGAGAAGTCTGTGTGAATATGAGCAGCAAAACTACTTCATTCTTCTCACATTATAAAGAAGAAGAGAGTGCGCTGTATTAAATAATTTTTAACATTGCACCGTGACGAAAGTGTTGTATCCAATGCGAACGCTAAGTTTACCAGACCGAGCTGTTTCGTCTCGGAATTTCTTCTGAGCATGCGTGGCACTTTGTGCGTCGGAACAGGCCACACACGGTCGGAATTGACACGATCGGATTTTGTTGTCGGAAAATTTTATAGCCTGCTCTCAAACTTTGTGTGTCGGAAAATCTGATGGAAAATGTCCAATGGAGCCCACACACGGTCAGAATTTCCGACAACATGCTCCGATCGGACATTTTCCATCGGAAAATCTGACCGTGTGTACGGGGCATTACCATTCTGCAACAGATACACTTTCTGCATGCATAAAAGCCCTGTAAGTCTATTTTGATGGTTTGATGGTTCGATTGATTCAAGATTTTTTTTTTACCACCCTATCCCCAAAATTTGGCACTCGCCTGTAGATAAATTTAGGGCAGTTGGGCAAAACTTCCCCCAAATGTCTATCTTTACAGAGGATGTGCCAGTGTTTTTTAAAAATCATTTCAATGTCCTTATACTGATGGTGAAAATTAGAAATGAATCCCAACTAATGTTGATCAGTCGGTTTTGCATAATCTATTTCTTTTAAACATTGTTCCCTAGGGGTGTTGGCTACTTCCTGTATGATTTTATTTAAAGTGTTTGCCTCATATCCCTTCTGGAGGAATCTTTTCTTAAGTGTATTAGCTTGAGAGGTGTATAAACTTAATTCTGAGCAATTACACTGAACCCTAAGCATTTGTCCCTTTAGGTATGTTTCTAATCCAAGCTGGATGGTGCCCGCTCCTAATAGACAAGAAACTGTTTCGGTCTGTGGGCTTAAAGTAAACCTTAGTGCTCAATATATTGTTGGTTTTGACAATGGTCACATCCAGAAAATTAACAGAGGTATCACTAATGACAAACTCCAATCTAATATTGTTGGTGTTGGTGTTTAAAAATTCTAGAAATTCTACCGCAGACTCCCTCAACCCATCCCAAATGAACAGGAGATCATCTATGAATCTGCGGTAGAATCTCAACTGGGGCAGTTTGTTTCTGAAAACCTGTCTGTCTCATTCTGCCAAAAACAGGTTGGCTAGGCTGGGAGCATAACTTTTGCATGACACACAACTATTTCTGGTATAATGGCCATTTTTTCTCACAGAAGGTTGGTGTTGCTACGGGAGCTAAGTATGCTCCCAGCCTAGCCAACCTGCTTTTGGCAGAATGCGAAGACAGACAGGTTTTCAGAAACAAACTGCCCCAGTTGATATTCTACCACAGACTGGTGAGTTTGCCTTTTAGAGGGGAGTGGAATCGCATCACTGAGGTGCGGTGGATGATTACAAGATTCACATTTTGTTTTTCATACCGGATATCTCATCACTTTTTGGATTTTTTGTTCACACTGCATATGGACTGTTTTTTTCATTTATCATTCCTTGTTAAGTGATATGCACTTGGCACATTTATCACAAGGTGCAGTTCATCTGTTTTGCTGCACTTTATATATGGATTGTCATTATTCATTTACTTTTCTTTAAGAAGTGACACGTTTATTCCACCAGGTCCATCTGTGACTTGTTGTTTATATATATTTTTTATGGTTTGTTCTTATGCATTGTCACTACCCACTGGTATTTTTTGAGAAGTGCTATATATGTTGTATACTTATCACAGGGTGTCATATATGTGTTTGAACCACTTCATTTTACTTTCACTGAGAAATTTTGATTTTTTTTTTTTTTTTTTTTTTTTTTAGTCACGTAGATTTCTAAGCATTTATTATCTTTACGGTAGTGCCACTATTCATTCTCACATATTTAGAAGTTTGAATTCAGTTCACCTATTGTTTTTTTTTTTAAGTGGCAGCTATAGGATCACCCTTTCTTATTTTCTAGAGTGCAGTGGTGGATTTACGGGTTAGGGCAGATTCTTCTGTAAACCAACAGTTTGTACAATATACCATTCCTGTCTTGTTCCCCTTTGTTCTGTACAGCCCGCCATTCAGTGCTCCACTTAGTGGTACTCAGCAGTGCCAGACCATCAGACTGTGGAGGAGACACGCTAGTATAGATTGGCTTTACATCCCAAAGTTCAAGCATCTCCTTTAATACTTTTGTTACAAACCAGATTTTTGATTCAAGACCCAAGTCCTTCTTGGGGACCGTTATTATACTGGGAATGCAGACAGACTCATTTGCTGAGACTTGAGAAGTTGCAGCTTTTAAATGAACATCATCCTAGCTGGAGGTAACCACAGCCTGGTGCCAAAGCACTGCCAGATGCTGGACTCATAACCAACTTCTCAGGCTCAGCATCAATGAACTGCTCCAGATCATTACCAGTGGCAACTTCACTTGGACACTCCATGCCAACATGACTTTTGTGGATCACGGACAAAGTTTCTTCTGTGTGCTCGCCCTTATTTGGTTCATCTTCCTCATGGGGTTTAACCCCTGCAGCAGCCACCATGCCCTCAGGTACAAGCTGTTTTGCAGTCCCTCCTGCTGGCACAGCAGAAACAGTGTTCTCCTTATTTTTGTGCATAAAAACCTTATCTATCATGGAGATTAGATTTTTACCCCAACTATCCCAATCCATTGTATCCCAAAGAGACACATAAGAACAGACGGGCTTAGTTGCAGACTTATTACACAAGTCATTGTAAATCATGTCAGACTTTGGTATTATCTGACTCCCCACAGCAGGTTGCAATACACCCCATTCACCACCTTGCTTGGGTGGCGCTTCATAAACCTCCTCACACACATTTTTAGTATTAGCAGCTTGCACTAACACACACACCAATATAAGGTACAGTTCCTCTCTGCCCCACCAGAGTGACATCGCAGGTGTCCAGGGCAACCTCCGGGTCCAGTACATGAAGTTTCCTGGAGATTTCTGTGGACAACTGAAAAGGTATAACAAAATTTTTACAAAAATGTAAAGGGTGTACTCACTTTTGTGAGATACTGTGTGTGTGTATGTATATGTGTAATATATATATACAGTTTCTCACAAAAGTGAGCACACCCCTCACATTTTTGTAAATATTTTATTCTATCTTTTCATGTGACAACACTGAAGAAATGACACTTTGCTACAATGTAAAGTAGTGAGTGTACAGCTTGTATAATAATGTAAACTTGCTGTCCCCTCAAAATAACCCAATACACAGCCATTAATGTCTAAACTGCTGGCAACAAAAGTAAGTACACACCTAAGTGAAAATGTCCAAATTGGGCCCAATTAGCCAGTTTCCCTACCCGGTGTCATGTGACTCATTAGTGTTACGAGGTCTCAGGTGTGAATGGGGAGCAGGTGTGTTTAATTTGGTGTTATCGCTCTCCTTCTCTCATACTGGTCACTGGAAGTTCAACATGGCACCTCATGGGAAATAACTCTCTGAGGATCTGAAAAAAAGAATTGTTGCTCTACATAAAGATGGCCTAGGCTATAAGAAGATTGCCAAGACCCTGAAACTGATAGCACCCTGAAGACCCTGAAACTGCAGCACGATGGCAAACAAAGACTGTACAACGGTTTAACAGGACAGGTTCCACTCAGAACAGGCCTCGTCATGGTTGACCAAAGAGGTTGAGTGCATGTGCTCAGTGTCATATCCAGAGGTTGTCTTTGCTGCAGAGGTTGAAAGGGTGGGGGGAGGCAGCCTGTCAGTGCTCAGACCATATGCCGCACACTGCATCAAATTGGTCTGCATGGCTGTCATCCCAGAAGGAAGTCTCTTCTAAATATGATGCAAAAGAAAGCCCGCAAACAGTTTGCTGAAGACAAGCAGACTAAGCACATGGATTACTGGAACCATGTCCTGTGGTCTGAGGAGACCAAGATAACCTTTTCTTGTTCATACATCACGGGAGCTCTATTCATTACATCATGGGTTAGATAGCCACCTTCAGGTGTTGGACACTGGCAACCCTAATTGTAAGGAGAGTTCCTCCCTTATATAACCCCTCCCATATGAAGAGTACCTCAGTTTCTTTGCCAGTGTCTAAGGTGTTTGGCCACAATGCAAGATGTGCTTAGAAGAAAAGCTCTGTTTGATGGTCCCTGCGGGGTTCTAGGAGCTACACAACCTGATCCATACCTCAGGCCAATTTATATTGCTTAAGATGGATGGTACCCGGGCCTCATGGAAGAAGAAACAAGGTTTTGCCTGTAATGTCTCTCTCTGCGAACTGGGCTCTGGGATCCAGTACTTTTGAACACATATATTGAAGATGCACAAAGTTTTTCTGGCAGAGTCTTCTACAGGTCCAGGGAAGAGGCTCCTGTAAGTAGGAACCCAGAACCCTGAAGGTTGGCACAACACTACCCGCCGTGATGGGTGAAGGTCGGGTCTGGCTGTTCTCAGCAGTATCCCGCAGCGGTGGATAAGGTAAGTGAAGCATTCCTAGGTGAACACCATAAGGATTAGCTTCTTTGAGTTGTTGCATGTCTTACCTGTTTTCCGCCATTAGAGGGAGTAAGAGGCATACCTGGTGTTACATACATGCTTCCAGGAAATACAGCTCAGGGAAGCCGCTCTGTCAATCACAAACCTCCTCCGCTGCAGGCATTGCCACTTAAATGATGAAGGGGATCCCATGCAGTCTTGGGGTCCCACGTAGCCTCCCGATCTTGTCCTTTCCCCCCCTCACCCCCGGATGCCGCTATATTGGCCTTACACACGTGCGTGCACAGGGGGCGTGCTTTTACGGCGAAAACGGCGGGGAAGGAGGGGGCGTGGTTGCGAGCTCCGTGCATGGCGATTCACTGCGCAGGCATGAGGCGCTTGTTTTAAAGAGCCCAGGTCACCAGGGGTCTGTAAGCGGCAGGACACAGCACTGGGGCACGTAAGCATCTCATGTGGATTGGATACAGGCACACCTAAGACACCTATTCAGCATCAGGTTGTGCAGTCTAAGCAAACACTACTATTGTAAGCTAGGCACAACAGTGTATGCAATTGATTTTAGTACCTCTGCTTTGTTAGCTTAGGATTATGTCTCCCCAAAAAAGGGTTTCAGGGGCAGGTAAAAAGAGCACCAAGAAATCACTGTCAGAGTCTGGGGACTCTAGACGTGCCTGCAGGGTAACACCCCCCCCCCAAGAGACTGGAGGCAGCCATGCAGGGTGAGCCATCGCCACTGTCAGGTATTGCTGCCTCTCCCAATATTGCAGCCCCTGAATGTCACTGAAGATGCTATGGAGGCAGCATTGGGTGGTTTAGAACAAAGGATTAATGCTTTTATCACAGCATCCTTAGCAGAAAATGGGGTAGGTCTCCTTCCTCTGCTCTGTGTTCACTATCAGATGATCAGCAGTCTGATGATACAACACTGTCTGGGGACAAGGACCACGAGCAGTCAGACGAATCAGGGGATGAGGAGAAGCTCTCTTTTACCTCGCAGGCTCTCAAGCTACAGGTGCAATATTATACAGAGATGGTGCATACCACATACAATTTGCGCTGTACTGAACCAGCCGTGTCCCCTGTTTCATCCTTGGGGTCTCAGAAGTCTGCACAGGCTGCATTTTCCTTTCCTATCCATCCATTAATGGAAAAATTACTGTATGATGGCTGGGCTCATCCAGATAAATCATTTTCTCCTCCTAGGAATTCTCCCTGCTCTACCCAATGGAGGAAAAATTCACCAAGAAATGGTGTATGCCAGCAATAGATGTGGCTGTTTCTTGCGTGAATAAAAGCCTAACTTGTCCTGTGGACAATGTTCAGGGGTTTCAAGATCCAACTGATAAGAAGCTGGAATCATTATTTAAATCCTTCTTTGCCTTGGCTGGCACTGTGGTCCAGGAGCAGGTGAAGCAGGTAGTTAATGTTCTTCCTGTTGAGCAAGTTCAAGACTATGCAGCTCTTCCGAGGGCCTTATGTTTTGCAGTAGATGCTATTATGGATTCTGTCCAGCAAGCATTCCACCTTACACTCCTGCACTCCTGCTGGTACACATGTGTAGGTTCCTTTGCCTTAAACATTGGGCAGCTGAAGCCTCATGCAAAAAATATTTAGCTGGGTTCCCGTTTCATGGGGAACGCTTGTTTGGGGATGATCTGGATAAATATATCCAGAAGATTTCCGGTGGCAAGACCACCTTATTGCCAGTTAAAAAGAAAGATCAACATCCTTCTTTTAAACGTTATCTTTCCCCAGCCCCGAGTACCTCTGCCTCTAGGCAGTGTCGATGGCCTTCCCAGTCCAGTACAACAGGAAAGGTCCAAGGCCAAGCCCATGGGCAAAGGAAGCCTTGGGGCAAAGATCTGCTAAACAGAATCCCAAAGCCTCGCTGTGAAGGGGCACCCCCGCTGGGCGAGTGGGGGAAGGCTTCGGTGTTTTGTGGGCGTTTGGCAGAAAGAGGTTCAGGACAAATGGGTATCCTCCACTGTATCTCTCGAGTACAAGCTGGAATCTCGGGAATTTCCACCATCCCGTCTTCTTTGGTCAAGTGTTCCCAAGGACCCAGAGTAAAGGAGAGCCTTGTTTCTGGCTTTGGTTCACCTGTTATCTCAAGGGGTTATCATAGAGGTGGCTCCAGAGGAACAAGGGTCAGGGTCTTACTCAAACCACTTTACAGTCCCACAACCAAACGGAGAAGTCAGACCCATTCTGGATTTAAAGGACCTAAATCTGTTCTTAAACATTTGCTAGTTCCGCATGGAGCCTATCCAATCAGTGGTTTCCACCCTTCAGGGGGGAGAATTCCTGGCATCAATAGACATCAAAGATGCATATCTACATGTGCCAATTTTTCCCGCTCACCAGAAGTTCTTAAGTTTTGTGGTAGAGCAGCACCATTTCCAGTTTGTGGCCCTCCCTTTCAATCTAGCTACGGCGCCTCAAGCATTTACAAAGGTTCTAGCTCTGCCCCTGGCAAAACGAAGGGATCGGGGCATAGCAGTAACAGCTTATCTAGAGGATCTACTACTGGTAGAACATTCCATGGCATGCTTGAAGCACAATGTGCTCAGCACAGTAAGATACTTGGAGTACCTAAGCTGGGTCCTCAACCTGGAAAAATCACTATTACAGCCCCTAAGAAGGCTGGAATATTTGGGCATGGTCATAGACACAGTCCAAAGCAGGGTATTCATGCCGAAGGCAAAAGTCAAAGCCATAAAGGATTTGGTCCGACTAGTCAAGGCCAGGAAAAATCCTTCCATTCGTCTCCGAATGAGATTATTGGGGAAGATGGTAGATTCATTCAAGGCTGTTCCTTACACCCGGTTCCACTCAAGGCCTTTGCAGAACAGCATTCTGTCTGCCTGGAACAAAAGAGTTCAAGCTTTGGATCTTCCAATGCGCCTGTTACAATCAGTGCGCCAGAGCCTCAATTGGTGGTTACTAGACAAGAATCTACAGAAGGGAAATTCCTTTGTTTCAATCCTCTCAGGCTGGGGAGCAGTTCTGGAAGAAGCTTTGATCCAAGGCAAATGGTCCAGAACCAAAGGGTCTTTACCCATCAACATTCTGGAACTTCGGGCTGGCCCTGATGACCTGGACAGGCTACAAGGCTGTCCTGTCCGAGTTCAGTCCGACAATGCCACATCAGTCACCTATATCAATCACCAAGGGGGTACCAGGAGTCTGAGTGCCCAGTGGGAGGTGAATCACATTCTCACTTGGGCAGAGAAACATGTTCCTTGTCTTTTTGCAGTCTTTATTCCAGGGGTGGAAAATTGGAAAGTGGATTTTTTAAGCCGCCAGCACCTGGACTCAGGACAATGATCGCTGCACCCTGCCATATTTCAGGCAATATACCAGAGAAGGGGTACCCTGGATGTAGACCTACTAGCCTCCAGGTTCAACAACAAACTGGACATCTTTGTATCAAGAACAAAGGACCCGCTAGCACAAGGTTCAGATGCCTTGATAGTTCAGTGGGATCAGTTTTCTCTGATCTATGCATTCCCTCCAGTTCCGCTTCTTGCTCGGTTACTTCACAGAGTCAAGACAGAAGGGAAGCCAGTAATCCTAGTAACCCTGGCTTGGCCCATGAGGTCCTGGTATGCAGAGATCATGAGGATGGCAGTCAGAAGGCCATGGGTGCTCCCACTGCGACCAGACCTGCTCTCGCAAGGGCCAATATTCCATCCTTCCTTACAAAGTCTGAATTTGATGGTTTGGCTGCTGAGACCCATGTCCTGAAAAAACGTGGGCTCTCAAGTCCAGTCCTAACCACTCTGGTTAATGCCAGGAAGCCGGCCTCCAGGCTCATCTATAATAGAATCTGAAAGGCATATGTCTCCTGGCGTGAGTCCAAAGGATGGCATCCTAGAAGGTATGCTATTGATAGAATTCTCACTTTTCTTCAAATAGGAGTAGAAATTAAGCTGGCCTTGAGCACTATCAAGGGTCAGATCTCGGCTTTGTCAGTATTTTTTCAGAAACCGCTTGCCTCTCATTCCCTAGTCTGGGCCTTTGTTCAGGGGGCACTGCATTTAAATCCACCAGTCAGGCCGTCCATGTGCCAAAGGGATTTGAATTTGGTTCTGTCTGTTTTGCAAAAACAGACTTTTGAACCATTATGCCATGCTTCTTTGTGTTTTTTGACCAAGAAGTTGGTTTTTCTTGTTGCCATATCCTCTGCCAGGAGGGTATCGGAGTTCGCAGCTTTTTTATGTAAAGAGCCATACTTTATTCACAAATACAGGGTGGTGTTGCGTCCTCGCCCGGCTTTCTTACCTAAGGTGGTGTCAGGGTATCACCTAAACTAAGATGCTACCATCCTAAGTCCTACCATCCTTTTTTCCAGATCCGCAGTCCGCGGAGGAAATGTTGTTAAACTCTCTAGATGTTGTTAGAGTAGTCAAAATCTATCTGGACGCGACTGCTCAGATGCAGAACACTGACTTTCTGTTTGTACTGCCAGATGGTCCCAGAAAGGGCCAGGCAGCATCGAAGTCCACTAGGTGAATTTAACAAGTTATTGTTCAGGACTATGGTTTGGAAAAGAAGATTCCTCCTTTTCATGTTAAGGCACACTCGACTAGAGCAGTAAGTGCTTCATGGGCAGTGCATCACCCGGCCTCCATGGCTCAGATCTGCAAGGCTGCACCTTGGTCTTCGGTCCATACATTCACTAGATTTTATCAGGTGGATGTAAGTTGGCATGAGGATACCGCTTTCAGGCGCAGTGTACTGCAGGGAGCAGTGTAGGTCCTCATGTCCAATGACTGTCTTTTTTCCCTCCCCGTCTTTCAGGACAGCCACAATGAGAGGACAGCCACAATGAGATCTTGGCTCCTCCTCTTCCTCTGGAAACACTGCGCCAGCCCCCATAAATTTTCACCTCCCCCTGCCAGCCTCAGTTATTTATGTTTACCCTGGTGGGGAAACACTGCGCTGGAACCAGGCCTAAGTTCAGTCAGAGGACTGAGAGCTATACAATTTTAAAGTCCCTGGTAAGGAGACAGGGGTTCTCCAGGGCAGCGGCATGGTACTCACCGGCCGTAGTTTCGTTTGCCTCCCAGGCTTCGCTGAGTGCAGGTGGAAGTCCGGGGGGCCCTCTATCCCAGTCACAGGGCTGTTGGCAGGGATGCATCTCTGTTCTACCCTGTGAAGTGTACAGGCCGCAGATGGAACCAGGCGGGCCGGACGGCGGGTGATGTCATTTCCGGCGGGGGGGGATGTTTTTCCTTTGACCCAAGACTTCGGGTTCCGGGTCATGGGGCTGATAGGGGACCAGGCTGAGGCTGGAGATGAGTCGATTCACAGCACAGGCGGTGAGAGGACTCTACAGGCAGCACCACCAGCATAACGGAAGCCGATGCTCACAGTGCTCAGAGATGCCAGCTCCAGCCATCCCAAGGTAAGGGCACCCTGGGGAAGGGTCCTCTCTACCTGGGATTTCCCTCCCCCACAATGGTTCCTGTAGTGGGGGTGGGAGGAACCCCTCTAGGTGGTCGGGGTACCTTATCTTTAGAAGGGACTAGGTACTCCCCATGGTTGTATCTCTGTGTGATGTCTATTGGGATACTGATTGGTGTTTTATTAACATGTATTTCAGAAAGCTACTGAAGAGAAAAAAGCCACGCATAGCTCTAAGAGAAAGTGCGCCTCTTGTAGGGCTACCCTAGGAGAGGCTTGGAAGAAAGTGCTCTGTAAAAGTTGCATTGATGCACTAGTTAATGAAAGGGCTTCAGAGCAGGAGACAGGGTTAGCGGCATCAGTTAAAGAGTTGTCATCAACTTTTCAGTCCTTCAAAACCCTATTTGAGGGATTACAGCTTCCCACTACTCCCTCACCTGCATCACAGAGTACAACCCCGCCCCATGCACAGGGCTCTGCATCTTCCCAACCCAGTGCCACCGCTTCGGCAGAGGAAACTGCGAGGCCTTCCAGAGAGGAGGCTAGGGAGGAACCAGACAGTTCTACCTCCGGTTCTCAGGAGGAATCAGAGAGAGAGAACCGGGACGGGGAGTCCAGGAGACCCTCAAGATACAAACTGCCCCTTGATGAGGTAGAGGACCTTTTGGGGGCAGTCTATACCACCCTGGGTATCCAGGTAGACAAAAAACCCTTCTCTCCATGACCAAATGTATAAAGGCCTGGGAGAACAGAAAAAGAAAGTGTTCCCAGTCCGAAAGGTCTTGGTTGAGACAGTCAAAAAGGAATGGCAGGATCCTGAGCGCAAACCCTTCTTTTCCAGATCCCTGAAAAGAAAAACTGATCTGGCCTTCAAGGATCTAGCGGTCCTCACTGATGCAATGGACAAAAAGATTGATTTCCTTCTAAAAAAGACCTGTGAATCAACTTTGGGCAATTTGAAACCAGAGATGGCAGTCACAGTGGTGGCTCGTAATCTCGAACATTGGCTTACTCAGATTCAGGCCCATATTGAAGCAGGTACAGCAAAAGAGACAATTTTGGCATCCTTTCCAACTATTTTGCGAGGAGTAACATATATAGCGGATGCTTCTGCTGAGTCAGTTCGCACTTCTGCCAGGACCGCTGCACTAGCCAACTCAGCCAGAAGGGCCCTCTGGCTCAAAACATGGCCAGGCGACAATGCCTCTAAGATTAAATTATGTGGCATTCCACTGACGGGGGACCTCCTATTCGGCCCAGGTCTGGAAGCGGTATTAGACTGCACAGCCGATAAGAAAAAGGCGTTCCCGATGAAACGGAAGACTCCAACTAAAACCAAGAAGGGGTTTCGTCCGCAGAAAAGAGTATCCCCCCAATCCTGAAAGGGAAAATAAAACTTGGAGCCAAAGGAGTAAGGGCAGGGGAGGAGCGATTTTTCGCCCTCCTGACCAGCCCCGTAAAAGCCAATGACTCAGTGATAACAGTGGGAGGAAGACTGGGGGGCCTTCCTTCCACAATAGGAAGCAATTTCCCCCAAACCAATTTATCCTGGGGGATAGTAAGGAGGGGGTACTGTTTAGAATTTACAGAGCCCCCTCCACATCGTAGCCTAGTGACGCTTCTCCCCAAATGTCCAGCAAAGGCAGAAGCTCTCCTGGGAGCATTAAAGGAACTACAGCAACAGATTGTGGTTTGCAGGGTCCCAAAAGGGGAGGAAGGGAGGGTCTTCTATTCACACGTTTTTGTGGTAAGAAAACCCTCAGGAAGTTACAGACTAATTCTAAACCTGAAACCCCTAAACAAATCAATTGCCTACAAAAGGTTCCGGATGGAATCGATATTCACAGTCAGAGCGCTGCTACCCAAGGACTGTTATATGGTGTCCTTGGATCTCAAGGACGCCTACCTCAACGTGCCTATTGAAGAAACTTTTAAAAAGTTCCTGCGCCTAGCCATGAAGGTAGAGGAGGAGACCATCCATTTGCAGTTTCAGGCCTTGCTATTCAGCCTATCCTCGTCACCCCGAGTATTTACTAAGGTCATGGCAGAAGCCATGGCTTTTCTGCGGCTCAGGGGAGTATCAATTATTGCATACTTGGACGTATCAGGGTGCTCATCTTCGCAGTTTCTCCAGAGCAGCTAATCAGAGATCTGGAGCTAACAAAACAAACCCTGATAGGACTGGGATGGCTGCTGAATCTGGAAAAGTCCAGTTTAATTCCAACTCAGAAAATCTCCTATCTGGGATATCTGCTGGACTCAACCCAAATGAGAGTTTTTCTCCCAGTGGAAAAAATACTAAAGGTGGACAGAGCGGTAGCTTCCCTCCTAAACAACCAGCAGGTATCAGTAAGGACAGCAATGTCAACCCTAGGTCTACTGACATCTGCTATCCCGGTGGTCCAGTGGGCAGGCCTACACTTCCATCCCCTGCAGGCCTTGGTTCTAAAAGTGTGGGACCACAGCAAGGAGTCATTGGACACCCTGCTTTCAATTCCCCCGTGGGTCAAATGATCCCTCTGGTGGTGGAGGAAGCAGATAAATCTGTCACAGGGGTGCCTGTGGATCATTCCTGCATCCGAAGTGATTACCACGGATGCAAGCGGCAGAGGCTAGGGAGCACACTTGAGTTCTCGTCCGGCACAAGGGACGTGGGGAAAAGAGGAACTCAAGAAATCTTCCAACTAGAAAGAACTAAAAGCAGTTGGATTGGCACTCGAAGCCTTCAGAGGAGAACTTCTGGGCCAACATATTCAGGTGCGTTCGGACAACTCCTCAGTCATTGCTTATATAAACAAGCAGGGTGGCATGAGGAGCGGAACCCTGTTGAGCCTAGCAACAGAGATTCTGAGCTGGGTAGAAGCCAATGTGCTTTCCCTTTCGGCAGTGTTTCTAAAGGGGGAAGAGAACGTAGTACAACTGAACAACTGAGAAACAGAAACAACTGAGAGAAGGCGACTGGGTCCTCAATCAGGAAGTCTTCAACCTTATTGTCAGGAGATGGGGCCTCCCAGAGGTAGACCTTTTTGCTTCAAGCAGCAATGCAAAGACCCCATGCTTCTTCTCACTAAACAGATGGGAAAATGCACTAGGAGTAGATGCTCTGACTCAAAACTGGCACTTCAAAACTTACTACGCCTTCCCACTTCCGGTTCTACTTCCGGCTGTATTAAGAAAGTTTCAGTTAGAAAACACCTCTCTAATCTTAGTGGCTCCACACTGGCCCAAAAGGGCTTGGTTTTTGATCCTTAAGCAGTTGGCAGTGGAACCCCCCTGGCTCCTGCCATTTCGAAAGGATCTCCTCTCACAAGGCCCAGTGCTCTGTCCCCTAGTTCATCGCTGGAACTTGGCGGCTTGGCTTCTGAAGAGGAAATACTAAAAACCAGAGGTTTTTCTGACAAACTAGTAGCCACCCTCCATAATAGTAAGAAGGAGGAGACGCGCCAAATCTACCAAAAGGTTTGGGGGCACTTTAGAGAATGGTGTTTAGAGAACTCCATTTAAGCTGCAGAGCCCTATAGCAGTCCTGGAATTTTTGCAATGCGGAGCGGATAAGGGACTAGCTACCAGTACCCTAAAGAGCCAAGTCTCAGCGTTTGGCGCGTTTTTGGAGAAATCTCTGGCCACCAACCCCTGGGCAAGACAAAGGCCTTAGCAAGACAAAGGCCAGTGCTTGGTCCTTCCTTTCCTAAGTGGGACCTTTCCCTGGTCTTACAGGCCCTATGAGCCTTTGAGCCTTTAGAAGTTTGTGCTTTAAAGGACTTAACTTACAAAACTGTCTTTTTAGTGGCAGTGACCACTGCTAGGAGGGTTAGCAAAACCGAGGTTCTTTCAGTTAGACCCCAATTTTGTGTTATTTTTTCGGATCGTGATGTTTTTAAGACTGATCCAGCTTTTTTTACCGAAGGTGGCTTCTAGATATCATAGAAGCCAGGAGGTAATTTTGCCCACCTTTTGCCCTAATCCCTCAAGTGATAGGGAATTCAGGTTCCATACTTTGGACGTAAGAAGATGCATCCTACAGTATTTAGAGCTGACAAAGACTTTTAGAAAATCAGACTCTCTATTTATTTTGTTTGGTGGAGCAAAGAGGGGGAAAAAGGCATCTAGACGCACCATCGCCAGATGGCTCAGGGTAGCCATTAGCCAGGCATACAAACTGGCAGGTAAAGGGGCTCCCATAGGAATTAAAGCACACTCTACTAGGGCTATGGCAGCTTCACAGGCGGAAAGAGCTGGAGCAACGCCGGAGCATATTTGCACCTGGAATCGGCAAATGAGCAGACCTTTGGGCGAAAGGTTCTGCAAGCCGTTGTCCCACCCTGAAGTGGTAAGTGCTCGCTTATCCTTTCATTGTGGCTGTCCTGGCGGGGAGAGAAAATTAGAGTTACGCTTACCGGTAATGTCTTTTCCAGTAGTCTTTAAGGATAGCCATGGTTACCCACCCGAATTTTCATGGCAGGTCTTGAGGAAGACCTAAAATGCAGGCACAATAGTAATATGTGATTTTATGTTATTAATGTGTTCTTGTGTCTCCCCAGCTGACCGGTGGTGCTCTAGAAAAAAACTGAGGCTGGCAGGGGGAGGTGAAAATTTATGGGGGCTGGCGCAGTGTTTCCAGAGGAAGAGGAGGAGCCAAGGTCTCTCATTGTGGCTGTCCTCTCATTGTGGCTGTCCTGAAAGACTACTGGAAAAGGCGTTACCGGTAAGCGTAACTCTAATTTTTCTGATCTGTGTCTCCCTCCCCTCAATTTGGGCATTGCTCTGGGACGTCTTATGATGTAATGAATAGAGCTCTGTGTCCCGTGATGTATGAACAAGAAAATAGGATTTTTTTTTAAAACAGCTTATCTGTAAAATCCTTTTCTTGTGATTACATCACGGGACACATAGCTCCCCGCCCCTCTTCGGGATTTATATATATTATATTATATTAATGGGATACTTATTGCTTTGCTACTCTCCATATGGGAGAGGTTATATAGGGGAGGTACTCTTCTTACAATTAGGGTTGCCAGTGTCCAACACCTGAATGTAATGAATAGAGCTCTGTGTCCCATGATGTAATCTCAAGAAAAGGATTTTACAGGTAAGCTGTTTTAAAAAAATCCTATTATTTGGTTCAGATGATGTCAAGCGTGTGTGGCAGCAACCAGGTGAGGAGTGTAAAGAAAAGTGTGTCTTGCCTACAGTCAAGCATGGTGGTGGGAGTGTCATGGTCTGGGGCTGCATGAGTGCTGCCGGCACTGGGGAGCTACAGTTCATTGAGGGAACCTTGAATGCCAATGTGTACTGTGACATGCTGAAGCAGAGCATCATCCCCTCCCTTCAGGGACTGGGCCCCAGGGCAGTATTCCAACATAACAACCCCAAACACACCTCCAAGATGACCACTGCCTTGCTAGAGAAGCTGAGGGTAAAGGTGATGGACAGGCCAAGCATGTCTCCAGACCTAAACCCTGTTGAGCATCTGTGGGGCATTCTCAAATGGAAGGTGGAGGAGCGCAAGGTCTCTAACAACAACCAGCTTCATGATGTCATCATGGAGGAGTGGAAGAGTACTCCAGTGGCAACCTGTGAAGCTCTGGTGAACTCCATGACCAAGAGGGTTAAGGCAGTGCTGGAAAATAATGGTGGCCACACAAAATTTTGACACTTTGGGGCCAATTTGGACATTTTCCCTTAGGGGTGTACTCACTTTTGCTGCCAGTGGTTTAGACATTAATGGCTGTGTGTTGAGTTATTTTTAGGGGACAGCAAATTTACACTGTTATACAAGCTGTACACTCAATACTTTACATTGTAGCAAAGTGTCATTTCTTCAGTGTTGTCACATGAAAAGATATAATAAAATATTTACAAAAATGTGAGTTATTTCTTTGCTATTTCTGTATGGAAAGGAGGGACCATAGGTGTGCGCAGCCTATTGCATTAGGGTGTGCACCCCAAAGCTCAAACCCACATGCATGTGTGTGTCTACATTCTGTACAGTATATATGGTCCAGGCACATTGATCTCCCTGCAGGCACAGTGAAAGAGAAGTTTGTAAGCACTTCTTTTATGGCAGAGCCGGTAAGAGGGGAAACTGTTCCCATCCCTACTGCCAAAAAAAAGAGCAATAATGCTAATGCGCACTGATTAGGGTGTGCCCAGGCACAGCTGGCACACCATGTGCACGCCTATGGGAGGGACCAAGCTGTAACAAATCTGTCCAAGCCTCTGTACTGGCAGAAAATGATATAGCATCACTGGCCACTGGTCAAAATGTATTTAGCTTTCAAAACATCAAATCTTAGTTTAGATGTTTTTTATACAATGTAAAATGTGTCTTTTTTTAGAATGTGAATTTTCAATAATAATAAAATAGGGGAGCTTGTTCACATATTACACTAAAGCATGGAGTTGTTTTGCAACACCAAAAGACTTAACTCTCCAATTGTTCTTCTTGAAAACAGTCTATTTCTCACAGGCAATAACATGTTGTATCTGTTCCTGTAATTTAATTGGTATCCTCTATATTTTCATTGTTATGATTTAAACTGTCTATATAATTGTATATTTCTGATGTATTTCACACATTGGCATAAAGATATCTTTGAGACAATGTTATGATCTTATTATATAGTAGTAGTAAGTAGCAGCACAGAGGTTCATTTATTCACCCTGACAGTAAACTCTACTATTCTGACCTTTTTAGCATTCCATACTGTAAATCATTGATCATTCCTAGGCCCCATATTCACAGTCATAGTAGCCAGACCAAATCTAAAATCACATTCAGCTAATCAAAATACAGAATATTGAAAAGGTTAAGGTTTGTGTTTATAAGTCTTTTCAAATTCATTGTATTTATTTAAAATTAACATGATGGGTTTTTTTTCGTGGTTCAGCAAGAGGAAAATTATATATATATATATATATATATATATATATATATATATATATATATATATATATATATATATATATATATATATATATATATTTAATAGAAATTTAAGTTGATATGCTAATTTTATGCAGAGGGTGTATCCCAAGATGTCCTAAAAGATGTCAATCAATAATTTATGCATATTACCATTAATATAATTACAGTATTGTTAAAATGCACACAAATTGACAGAGTTCGATTTTTCTGTAAAAAAAACAATTTTAATTAAAGTATTAAAGTATTACTAAAGGCTCATTTTTAATTTTTTTTTCAAATAACAAACATATTATTCCTTCCTGCTCTGTGTAATGGCTTTGCACAGAGCAACCCTGATCCTCTTCTTAGTGGGTCCCCCACCAGCAGTCCTAGCTCCTCCCCCTGCCAAGTGCCCCCAAAAGCAAGCCTCTTGCTATAGGGGCACTCCAGCAGCCTCACTCCCGAACCACACTCCTGTGAATGGACATTTTCTATTCATCCACAGAGTGCATCTTTGCCCCACCCCCGCTCTGTCCTCATTGACTCAATTGAGCCAATGGCTCCCACTACTGTGTAAGCCAATGAGGATAGAGAGACCCGGGAGAGCTGCTGCTCTCATGCACATCACTGGAACCAGATGGGGCTCAGGTAAGTATAATGAGGGGCTGGGGGGGAGCTGCACCCAGAAGGTTTTTAACCTTAATGCGTATAATGCATTAAGGTAAAAAACTTCTTCCTTTAAAACCACTTTAAGATTAAAAATGATACAATAATATTACATTACAGCTTACATTATTATAGGCATCTATAAGAAATAATTTTGAGCAACATAAATAAATAAGTAGACCTTGCTCTTCAAATCCAGTATTGTAAAAATTTGCATTACAGAATCATTTTAATCCTTATACATCAGTTGAAAAAGATTTGCATTCTTGGCTCACACATTTTTCAACATGTTTTCCTTTGAAGGTAATAAAAGAACACTTAGTTAGGTTTACATAATTTGCTCTGCTGCACAAAAGCTCACTTTCTCTGAATTTAAATATTTAGGTGTTCTCTTACAAAAGGTTGATAAAATACTGCTATTCCATTCCAAAGTGGATTGTAATTTTTATGTCATTTAGTACATATTTGCTCCTTTGCTGCAATGTTACACAAGATGTGTTATTGTCACAGCTATTTTAAAAGTACTAAGGGCCAGTTCACACCACATGCAGTCCAGTGCGTTTTTTTCTGCATCAAAACGCATAGAAAGTAGGAAATATGGTTTTCCCTTAACGTCTTTCAGGACAGCACCTTGAGAGCGTGGCTCCACCCACTTGTCAGGAAACACACCTCCACCAATCTTTAAAAGGAGGCTCCTTCCCACTTATCAGTTTTTGTGTTTCCTCCGGAGGGAACACATGGAGTTGGGAGCTCTCAAGGTGCTGTCCTGAGAGGCTCCCTTTTTCCTGATGCTGCTGCCATCTTGGGAAGGGCAGTCAGAGGACTGCATCCAATGTGAGGTAACCGAAAATGGGGCGGCATCCGACGAACAGGCGCTGGGCCTCATTTCCTCCAGAAAGTGCAGGGGAGGAGGGAGGAATAGGTCTGGTGCCTATATTACTGGCATTTTCGCCACAAGCATCGCGCTGCTGCCTCAGCATGGACTCAGGAACCGCAGCAAGTGGGACAGGCACCAGCAAGGCCCAGGTAAGGAGCAGACTGGATGTTCTGCTCTGTTTTACTGTGGGGTCTCTCTCTAGCTCTCTTCTCCCTAGTTCTTAGTGGGGTCTGAGTGTGTTTCCCCCCTGGTGGCGGGGGCCTGTCTGAGCACTGCTGTTTCTCTCATTGTGCACCTGTGGTGAGCATCTTGAATGGTTTCAGGCTGACTCAAAAGAATGGTTTGTCTTTTTTCCCTTTTTTTCCCTTATCATGCCAAGCCAAGAGATCTGACCCAGGGATTAAAAAGAAATGTCCTTCATGCAAAACTAAGTTACCTGAAGGCTGGAAAAAGACTTTATGTCAAGCATGCATTGACTCTTTGAATGAAGAAGCTTCTTCCGCATGCAGCGATCTGATCTCATCTGTCAAAAAGAAATTGGATGCGATCATTCAATCCTTTAGATCCTCACTTACAAATCCATCCTCAAGTCAGCCTACAACCTCACAATCCTCTCAAGGCTCACTGTTAGTCCCGGCAGTGGAGGCAGAAGTGGGTCCTCTGAACCAGGAAGGGCTATCCCCCCTCATTCTAATGAATCAGATGAGGATGAGTTGGAGAATATGCCTTCCAAATACAAGTTGTCTTTGGATCAAGTAGAAGGCTCTTGAGGGCAATTTATGCTACTTTGGGCTTAGAGGAAGAGCATAAAGAATTGTCTTTACATGACAGGATATATGCAGCGCGTACCTTTCCAGTCCATGCAGTAATTTCTGAGACAATCAAGAAAGAATGGACTGATCCTGAAAGAAAACCTTTCTTCTCAAGGGCTCATAAGACCCAGCGGCTCTCTGGAATAAGGTTCCAAAACTCGATGCAGCCTTTTCGCAAGTGTCAAGATCAACTGATCTAGCATTTGAGGACATGGGGATTTTAAAAGACCCCATGGATAAAAAGATGGATCAACAACTGAAGAGGGCTTGGCAATCCATCATGGGCAACCTTATGCCAGCAATGGCAACAACTTGCGTCTCCAGGAATATGGATTATTGGGTGAATCAGCTTAAAGCTCATATTATAGCTGATTCTCCTAAGCAAGAAATCCTTGATTCCTTTTCAACACTGTCAGCAGCTGTAGCCTATCAGGATGACAGCAAAAGCCGCAGCCCTTACTAATTCAGTCAGAAGGGCTCTGTGGTTAAAAACCTGGCAGGGGGATGTAGCATCTAAAAACAAACTATGCAGGGTTCCTTTCCTAGGGGATTTTTTGTTTAGCCCCAATTTGGACTCAGTTCTTGACAGGACTACAGATAAAAAGAAATCTTTTTCTGTCAAGAAGAAGAAACAACCAGTCAAACGTTTTTTTTCATCCTCAAAGGGCTCAGGAACAAAACAAGCCTCAAGAGAAAAAGAAAAATTGGTCAGGGCAGAGGGGAAAAGGTAAAGGAAATGTTCTTTTCCATCCTCCTGCATCATCCAGCAAGATGCAATGACAGCTGGTTACAGTTGGGAGGAAGACATCAGGGTTTTCCCACCTATTGGGCAAGCATAACAGAAAAACAGTACATTCTGTGCATGCTGGCCCAAGGTTACAGAATAGAATTTTCAGATATCCCCCCAGAAAGGTACTTTATAACAAACCTTCCAAGTCCCTAGTAATGAAGAACCTGTTAAAGGATCTGATAGATCAGGGGGTTGTAACTCAGGTTCCACAGGGGGGGGCATTATCAGGGATTTTATTCCCATATATTCCTGATAAAAAAGCCATCTGGAAGTTTTCGGTTAATCCTCAACCTGAAACCACTGAACAGATCGGTCCTATACAAAAGGTTTCGTATGGATTCCATCTTCACGGTCAGAAACCTATTGACAAAGGAATGCTTTATGGCATCGATCAACCTTCGAGATGCCTATCTACATATCCCCATAGCCCCTCAGTTACAGAAATTCCAAAGGATGGCAATAAACATGGGGAAAGAGGTTCTGCACCTACAATTCAAGGCCCTTCCCTTCGGCCTTTCTTCTGCCCCACAAATATTTACAAAGGTGATGGCAAAAGCTCTCGCACCTCTCCGCCTGCAGGGGATCGCTGTAATTCCGTACCTTGATGACCTGCTCTTCTTTGCCCCTTCCAGGGTGAAGTTGTTAGAGGACCTCGGCAAAGCCCGTGGTCATCTAGAAGCCTTAGGTTGGATTGTAAATATGCAAAAGTCAAATTTCAATCCAGCCCAGGAAGTACAATTTCTGGGGTATCAAATCAGTTTAGTGGAGTAGAGAGTTTTTCTCCCAGAAGAGAAAAAGGTAAAAGTCCAAAATGTTGTAGCCTCCTTACAGACAAATCAGGAATTGTCAGTCAGACGAGTCATGTCAGCCCTAGGAACCCTAACCTCAACCATGCCAGCCATTCAATGGGCAAGGTTACATTTCAGACCTCTTCAGAGTTTCCTCCTGAGAGTATGGGATCACAGGACAGAATCTCTGGAAGCAAAGGTAAAAATCCCCATCAAAGTCAAACGATCGCTTTGGTGGTGGAGAAATCAGACAAATATGTCAAAGAGCCTGCTACGGTCCTTCCCAATAGGAAAAGTGGTAATGACGGGTGCCAGCGTGCTGGGATGGGGGGCGCACCTGGGTCAAAACTTCACACAAGGAGTTTGGTTTTAGTCAGAGGTGAAAAAGTTCTCAAATTGGAGGGAACTAAGAGCAGTCGCCTTAGCATTGGATGCCTTCTCTCCAATCCTTTGTGTCCCATGTCCAGGTCCTCTCAGACAATGCCACTACCATAGTCTAAACAAGCAAGGGGGGCACAAGAAGCAAGACACTTCAGTTACTGGCTGCAAAGATTCTAGGATGGGCTGAAAATCATGTGCTGTCCTTATCAGCAGTCCTCCTCAAGGGCACTCTAAATGTAGTGGCAGATTATCTAAGCAGAAGACGGATTCAAGAGGCAGAATGGAGCTTGAATCCAGAAGTTTTTGCAATGATCACCAGGGCTTGGGGCCAGCCACAAATAGACCTGTTTGCGTCAGAAGAAAATATGCAACTCCTGGTTTTCTTCTCAATTCACAGAAACGACAGTTCCCAGGGGATAGATGCATTAATACAGCCTTGGAACTTTCATCTGGGTTACGCGTTTCCTCTGTTTCATCTAATCCCGTTGGTATTGAGGAAGATACAGAGAGAGAAAGTGGCAGTAATTCTAATTACTCTATTTTGGCCAAAAAGGGCATGGTTTACCACCGTTCTACAGATGGCAGTCAAACCATCTTGGCAGCTGCCTCTCCGGCAAGACTTGCTTCTACATGGTCTGATACATCATCCAGAAGTGGCCAGTCTAAGCCTCACCACTTGGTATCTGAGGAGCAGCTGTTAAGAAACAAGGGTCTGTCACAACCTGTCAAAATATTGGAAAGTCTACAACTCCTACTGTCATTCGACAAATAGAACGGTAGAAAATTTGGTGTCAATTTTAAAATTCCTTCAAAATGGTGTAGACAAAGGCTTGTCAGTCAGCACACTTAAGGTGCAAGTAGCTGCATTGGGAGTCTTTCTAGAAAGACCAATCTATTCTAAGCCCTTGGTTTCAAGGTGCTTACTAGATCCAGACGAGCCCTGGTAACTTGTATTCCAGGACTCTTTCAGGACAGCAGCAACCCGCCCTTATTGTATTAAATTACTATGCTGTGGGGGCGTGACCGGATGTGATCGAGGCAGGACGTGATTTCCCTGAGCTCCTTGCTGTACTCCGGTAATCATCCTGCTAATGGCCATTTTAGGGGATCTGGACATTATCTTTTATAATTTTCAGACAGCGGAAGACACTGGGCTCCCTATTGTGCCGTCTTCCGCGTCTAAAAGGCAGAAGAATCCGCATACACAGCTGCCGAGAGAGCAGAGGATTCTCCGCTCTCTGGGAAGCATGGCGACTAGCCCCGCCCACTCTTCCTCATCTCTTCCTGCTCCTGTGTCCGCGGCGCTGCGCGCCACAGCACCGAAGCTTAAGATGGCAGGATCTCTATGGGTAGGTAGGTGTGATTGAAGTGATGAAACAGGACATATAAACTTCCTCGGCTTTCAATACATGTATAGATCACAAGTAAATTCTTATATAGATTCAAACCTTACCAGACCATAGTGGGAAAAACAGCATGCGGACAAGATAGGCTCATTTCAAATAGCTGCCGTCCAAAGGAATCCCTGGCGTCCGGTGGATGAAGGACAATGACTGACAGGCAGAACGGTCTTTTTCTCAGAGCAGGCGAGTCAAAACGCCAAGAGCTCTAAAATTTATTTTGTGATTATACTAAAAGGATATCAATCTTTTGTGATTTAATCCCTTGAACGTTGTGGGTGGCTATACAGAGGGGAGCAGATATGGTGCTGTCAGCATGCATGGATCAGAGAGTGGGACAAACGCATCAAACATAGGGATCTTATCCTGACCCGTGGAGGCCAGTGTTAGTTCTTAGCATATTCTGTCCAAAGCTTCCATGAATGGAGGTTAGATTGTGGAGATGAAGTTCTAGGTGACCCGGAAAAAAAAGAAGAGGAGTGTGAGGGAGAGGTGGTGTAGAGAGGTCAGTTCATGGTTGGATCTTCACCCCAAGGTTTTAGCAGTCCTTGTTGGCTAGATTAGCAGCCTCCAGCATGCTCACAGCTCTCCAAAACAGGTGCATTGGCTTCTTGCTCCGGTGTTCTCATCCGGCATCTTCCTCCGCGGCGTCTTCTTCCCCGCTTCGTTCTTGGGCCGCTCCGCATCCATGATGGGAGGCTCCCACTGTGTGACGCTTCTCGTCTTCTGACACTTATATAACGGAACTGTGCTTCAGAGGGGGCGGGTTCACCAGGTGGAAGGATCGGAGGAAGAAGCAGAAGAAGAAGAAGATAGAGGAAGAAACCGAAGAAAGAAGGAAGAAGATGGAAAGAAGAAGGCTTTAAATAAAGGAATTGTCAAAAACTGTCTCTTGTTATTTTTGACACTTTTTTTGTGAAATGGTACCCTTACCATTTCACATGGGGGGGCGGGATCTGAGGGTCCCCTTGTTAAAGGGGGCTTCCAGACTCCGATAAGCCCCCCGCCCACAGACCCCCACAACCACAGGGCAAGGGTTGAGGGGATGAGGCCCTTGTCCTCATCAACATGGGGACAAGGTGCTTTTGGGGGGACCCCAAAGCACCCTCCCAATGTTGAGGGCATGTGGCCTGGTACGGTTCAGGAGGGGGGGCGCTCTCTCATCCCCCCTCTTTTCCTGTGGCCTGCCAGGTTGCATGCTCAGATAAGGGTCTAGTATGGATTTTTAGGGGGATCCCACACCATTTTTTTTTTTTTTAATTTTGGCGCGGGGTTCCCCTTAAAATCCATGCCAGACCTGAAAGGCCTGGTATGGATTTTGAGGGGGACCCCCACGCCATTTTTTTAAAAAAATTGGTGCGGGGTTCCCCTTAAAAGCCATACCAGACCTGAAGGTCCTGGTATTGATTTTGAGGGGGACCCCCGCGCCATTTTTTTTTAATTTTGGCACGGTGTTCCCCTTAATATCCATACCAGACCTGAAGGGCCTGGTATGGAATTTCAGGGGAACCCTACACATTTTTTTTTTTTTCTTAATTCTGTTTTTTTTCTTAATGCTGTTTTTATCAATTAACTTTTATGTGTATTGCCGGACCGATATTTCATTATAGCCGCGAGTAGTAAAATAACTTTTATTCCTTAAGGGCCAGTTCACCCCACATGCAGTCCAGTGTGTTTTTTTTCTGCATCAAAAATGCATGGAAAGTAGGTTATATGGTTTTAAATGGCATAGTTCACACCAGTGCTTGCAGTTCCAGTGCGTTTCCAGTTCCCAAAAAAAAAAGTAGAACATGCTGCAGTTTTTGTGCACTGGACTGTACTGGAACGCTGTAAAATGCATCAAAAACACACTGCAACACACTTGTCCTTATTGAAGGTTAGGAAAAAGGGGGGGGAGCACTGAACTGAATCAAAAATGCACCAAAAACGCACTGGAACGCATCAAAAATGTGCATGCAGAAAAGCATCTGGAACGCATCTGGGCTGCGTTTCTATGGTGTGATCTGGCCCTAAGGCCAGATCACACCATGCAGCATGTTCACAAATGCAGCATGTTCTACTTTTTTTCTGGAACTGGAACGCACTGGAACTGCAAGCACTGATGTGAACTATGCAATTGAAAACCATATAACTGAATTTCCATGCATTTTTGATGCATAAAATATGCACTGGACTGCATTGGTGTGAACTGGTCCTTAAGCAATTTGGCATATTTAAAGGCATTTCTCCTTGTTTCGTTTTTGGGGTTGTCCAATTGGTGACCTTGATATATGTCCCTTAGGGTGGGACTTGGCCCCCCATACCCATTTTAAGGCCAATAACTAGAAGATAAGCCAGCCAAGTGGGGACTAGTAAAATTGCTAAGTCAGTTCCCTTAGACTGCAATGGTATTTGTTGTATAACTTTTGCACATTAGGCTCTTTAGTTGCCCCCCTGGACTGGGGGGTGTTTTGTCCCATCTGTAATTTTGGTGCATGCTGGATGATGTGCTTAATTTTGGACAGGGGGGTGGCTTATTTTGTGCTAGCTGCATTTGGGTTGTTCTGGGCATGCTCAGGGACTTTGTTTTTTTCCTGTGCCTTTTGGTGTGTGAAATGCATTTGGGTTGGTCTGGGTATGCTCAGGGACTTTGTTTTTTTTTGGTGGTGCTTTTTGTGTGTGAACAGCACTTGGATGTTTCTGGGCATGCTCAGAGTGTGTTTTTTGGGTTAGTAATTTAAGGACATCCTTAACAGGTGTACCCACTTTGAAGTTCAGTCTCTGCATTGGGTGAACTTGCATTTTGTGTGTTTCATGAACTGTCCATGTGTTTGCAATTGCCTCATTAGCACACAAACCTATGTTATATAAAGCTTGCAGATAGCATTCTTTACGTTGCTCTGAAAAGAGCCAAGATTGTGTGATGGTCTGAATTTTTCTTTGCTGAGCTCAATGGAGCGAAAGGGGATTCAGAACACCCTGCGGTTTCAGGTTATGCCTGGTCATCTGCATAAAGTGAGTTTAGAGTTCCTTGTTCAGGATTTGCTGGAGAAAACAGTTGCAGTGGAACCAAGTCACATCTATTGTATCCAGGACCATGCAGCACCAAGGTACTATGATGTTTCTTTTGTGCATAGCAATTTTTGCATGGGAGTTGTTGAGAAGTCTAAGGAATTGGAGAAAGCTAACCATGAGTCTATAAGGCCTTTCATAGTGGAACCCTTGTATGCTATGGAGGAGAAACCATTGGTTGTTCACCTGTTTAACCCCTTCACGGACATTGCCTTGGTAGTGGCCTTTTTGAAGAGATACTGCTCTGCAGTGAAGGGAGGCTTCAGGCTGACTAATCGTCTGGGGATCTTTAATGGCAAATTAGTTTTTTGTCAAGCGGAAGGTGGATTCTGAAGGGATTGGTGGAGTGCGGCATCCACCAGCTGATTTTTCAATAGCAGGAAATAGAGGGTTTCTCTACTACCCTGGTCAACTGACATACTGCAGAAGATGTCATAAGTTTGGGCATACCAGAGATGACTGTAATGCGGAGATGCACTGCCGGAACTGTGGGAAGGAGGGACATGAGGCTGGGGCTTACTTGATTAAGCGGGCCTGTGATATATGTGGACAGTTTGATCATACAGTGAAGAATTATCCAAAAGTAAGAAGGGCCTATGTCTCTTATGCTGAAGCTGTCAGGCGCACCGCTGAGAGTGGACGACCAGTGTCCACACAGGTGCTGTCTGACTCTCCTGAAAGACAGGAAGAGGAGGAGGAGGAGGAGGTGGTGGTGGAAGAGGAAGAAAGAGGGCACCTGGGTGTGGAGGAAAGAGTAGAAGTGCCACCCACTAGTGTAGAGCCATTAACAGCGGGGAGTGGAGCAGAGGTGGAGAGGGCAGTGGAGGAGGCTATGGAGGAGTTGGCAGCAGCCTTACAGTGGGAGCCAGAAGTGCAGGAAGCCCAAGAAGAGGAGGTGGAAAAGATGGAGACACTGGGTGCCAAGACCAAGGTGGACGTTTTGGGGAGCCCTACGAAGAGAAGGGCTAAGAAACTGAAAGTAGAGACAGCTGGGATTGAAAAACCTAACCCCTTTGAGGTCCTAGGGGATGTTGGAGTGGAGGTAGAATCACCAGCACTAAGTCCAGGGACTCCAGAAATTTTTCAGCCGGCCACATTGTCGCCTAGTCAGGAGTTTTTGGATGATAAAAGCGTTATGGCCCTGAGGAATGTATGTCAGTTTTCTGGATTAAGTGATAGGTCTGGGGGTGAATGATGCACATCTTCATGTGAATGAGCATCAAGCTGGTGTCCCTCAATGTGAGGGGTTTTGGGTCTCCTGCTAGACAGTGTGCTGTTTTTGAGGACTTGAAGGTCAATGGAGGAGACATCATCTGTTTACAGGAGTGTTTTTTTAATCGACCGCCCAAGCCTCTGGAGTGGGTGGTGGATTACATATGGTCGGCAGTTGGGGAAAATAGGAATGCTAGGGTAGGCATTATCATTACAAATAGGAATATTCACATTATTTCTCATGTGTTAGTGCCAGGAAGATTAATTATGGCAGATTTAATTTTGTTTAACCAGAAGTTTAGGCTTTTTAATGTATATGCTCCTGTGAATAGCCAGAAACGTCTTGAGTTTTTTGAAGTTTTGAAGTTACATGCAGTGGGAAGGAGACCTAGTGTGATCATGGGTGATTTTAATATGATCCGATTTGTGAAAGATCGGATAGGAGTAGCAGAGACTAAGTTAGATGTAGGTAGCACTATGCTGAATGGGGTAATTCAGGACTTGCATCTCAATGATGCTCATACTGTTCTGGGTTTGGTGGATCCATATTTCACTTTTTTTTCGGAGTGTGGGCGCACCAAATCCAGAATTGATTTATGTTGGTTTTCTGATGCGTTCAAATGTGCTAATGTTAAACACAGGCCAGTAATTTTTTCAGACCATGTGGCAGTGTATGTTAATTTGAGTATGGGAGATAGTATTAAGTTTGGTTTAGGGGTATGGAGGTTAAATAGTTTATTGTTGCAGGACGAGCATGTCAAAGCCCATTTTAGTAAGGTATATAGTAGATGGGTTAATAGGAAAAAAGATTTTAGTAATATTTTGGGTTGGTGGGATTGGGTCAAAAGGAAAATTAAATTCTTTTTTCAAAAAAAGAGTAGGGATAAAAGTAGCAGTGAGAAAAGGAGATATTCTCGGTTACAAGTCAGGTTGGCTACATTATATTCATTTAGAAATATGGGCTATGACATGGCCGATGAAATAGACCGTGTTAGGAAGAGGATTAAAGACCCTATTTAAGAACCATAAGAAACTAACTATCAAATTTCTGAATAAGAAATGGGATATTTCTTCACTAAAATCCCATATTGATAATGGGATTATTCCCAGGGGACTAAGAGAATGGGTCACCCCAGCTGGACACCTCCACACACCTCGCTTTATTGAGGCTTGGAAGGCCAGCTGTGTAAAACGAGGTCCACCAATCCGAAGACTCTCTCCAGACCCTATTTAAGAACCATAAGAAACTAACTATCAAATTTCTGAATAGGAAATGGGATATTTCTTCACTAAAATCCCATATTGATAATGGGATTATTCCCAGGGGTCTAAGAGAACGGGTCACCCCAGCTGGACACCTCCACACACCTCGCTTTATTGAGGCTTGGAAGGCCAGCTGTGTAAAACGAGGTCTTGAAATTATGCAGTTGATTGTTGATAAGCCCTGGGTATCCCATCCGCCCTCGTGTGAAGTCCCGCTGCATGGAACCAGGAAGTGGAAGCTGACCTACACCGCACTCAGGCGGTACGTCTCAACACGCCTCCACTCCACATTATCCTAGCTGGTAATTGACCATACAGATCTACGAGCCATATCAAGTCGGCCTGATTTGGATGCAGCTGTTCCGCACTACCTGAGATGGTCCAAGAAGGACTGGAATGCCATGTATGCCTGCCGTACCTCGGTATCCCTGGACTGGTGAGACTGTATCTACATATATTCTAATCTTGACCGCTGTCACTATAGCCACATAGGTGTCTCCTACTCACAGCCCAGTCATCATGCTGTGACTATTACCAATGCAGGCACATTCATAGCTTCATCTATGCACAGTCTCTACATAGCAACTAACCCACATTACCAGCCACTGTACGCTACTTAGTTGCAAGTGCTATAATCAGCTACTTCCATGACACATACCTAAGGCTCACCTAAGCTCACCTTAATCAACAGCTGCACACACCTACCTCCCAGCCCCGACCAGTAACTTTCAGATACATTTATGAGACTTTAATGTCATGTTTCCTTTCATTCATTAATTAGGCTGGGCGTCTGTGTGTGCTGAGTGGTGGCCATCTGTGTGTTGTTTTGTTTTTAAACAACGTTGTCTATTTTATTTTCTCAGTGGTGGTTTTTGGTTCACTTATTGTCATATTTCTTGACTTTGTGTTTGGTGTATATGTGGAACTATTTTTCAAAATTAAATCATTTATATTTTTGCTAATTTGCTGGTTCTTTGTTGAAGAATTCTTTTTTCCTTGGGCGGAACTGGTATCTCATCCCGTTCCCTCCCCTTGTGTCCCCTCTTTTTTTTGATATGCTTCTCAATTCAGAGGAACACACCCCTTCATGTATAATAGATCCTCCGGGTGTTTTGCAATTGGCTTCATATGTATACAGATGCTGTTAAGGTACTTCCCTCACCTGGTACTATTTATATTGAATTAAGCAAAGTCCTCTGGATCATAAGTTCTTCTTTGTTGTTTAGAGGATTAAAGAGGTATTAGCTGAAAGAGGAAAACAAATTATTTTTCAAGCGAGAGTTAAACACCTGGAGCAGGATGAAAAATGTTCTAGATTTTTTTTCAAGAAGGTTTGTAAGGAAAAAGGAGTGTTTGAGGGTGTGTATGATGAAGAAGGTAGGGAATGTAAGGGAGAGAATGTGCTGGAATGCGTGACTAAATTTTATGAACGATTGTATGAGGGAGTGTGTGTTGATGAGTCAGATACTAGAATGTTTGATATAGTAGAGGATAATTTAGATGAGGATGATAAGGTTTTTTTGCAGAAAGCAGTGAATGAGGTGGAGGTGTGGGAAGCTGTGGCAAGCATGGGGGCGAATAAAACCCCGGGAGGGGATGGCTTACCAAGTGATTTTTTTTAAATAGTTTTGGGATATTATTAAGCGGGATGTGGTTGAGATATTTAGTTACATGATGAGGGAAGGCATTATATCAGAATCTATGAGAGAGGGGGTAGTGGTATTCATTTATAAGAAGGGGGATAAGATGGATATTCGAAATTGGAGGCTTATCTCCTTACTAAATTCAGACTACAAGGTCTTTGCAAAGTTGGTGGTGAGGAGATTATCTAAGGTCATTAGTAGGATGGTTAGCGTGATGCAGGCCTGTGCAGTGCCGGGTCGAATGATCTCGGAGAATTTAATTTTAGTTAGGGATATAATTAATTTTTGTAAAGATAGGAATAGTTCGATTATCCTGACATCATTTGACCTTGAGAAGGCATACAATAAAGCAAATCATGGGTTTTTGTGGGAGGTTTTGAAGCGGATGGGTATACCACAGCTGCTCATTAATGTAATAAAAGGGTTGTATTGGGGGATCAGTAGTCGGGTTCTGGTTAATGGGAGTTTGGGGCAGGCTTTTTTGGTTAAATCTGCAGTGAGACAGGGGTGCCCCCTGTCCCCTATTCTCTTTATTTGTTTTATTGATCCACTGTTAAGGATGATACAGAGGGATAAGGTGGTGAGGGGCTTTTTGGTGCCTGGGAGTGGGGGAGTGAATTGTGAAATGTTTAGGTTATATGGATGACGTGGTGGCAGTGTGGTGGGCGTAAGAAGGGTGAAGTTACTTTTGTTAATTTTTTGTGTATGTGCGGGAATGAGTGTGAATTGGAATAAGTGTAGTTTGGGTGTGTATGGAAGACAAGTGGAATGTGTGGATGATCAGATTGGGAAGGTTGAGGATGGAGTGAGGATTATGGGTATTGTGTTTGACTATGGAATGAAAGGGGAAGTGTGCTGGAATGAAGTGGGAGAAAAGATAACCAAGAAGTTGAGGTTTTGGTGTCTAAGAAAATTGTCGCTTTATGGGAAAGTTTTAGTAGTCAAGGCAGTAATCTTACCTTTAATTTTGTATGCAAGTAATATCTTCCCTCCTGGGTAGGGATGAGCCGAACATCCCCCGGTTCGGTTCGCACCAGAACCTGCGAACGGACCGAAAGTTTGCACGAACGTTAGAACCCCATTGACGTCTATGGGACTCGAACGTTCGAAATCAAAAGTGCTCATTTTAAAGGCTAATTTGCATGGTATTGTCCTAAAAAGGGTTTGGGGACCCGGGTCCTACCCCAGGGGACATGTATCAATGCAAAAAAAACTTTTAAAAACGGCCGTTTTTTCGGGAGCAGTGATTTTAATGATGCTTAAAGTAAAAAAAAAAAGTGAAATATTCCTTTAAATATCGTACCTGAGGGGTGTCTATAGTATGCCTGTAAAGTGACGCGTGTTTCCCGTGTTTAGAAAAGTCCCTGCACCAAATGTCATTTTTAAAGGAAAAAATCTCATTTAAAACTGCTTGCGGGTTTAATGTAATGTCGGGTCCTGGCAATATGGATGAAAATCAGTGAGACAAACGGCATGGGTACCCCCCAGTCCATTACCAGGCCCTTTGGGTCTTGTATGGATATTAAGGGGAACCCCGCACCCAAATTAAAATAAGGAAAGGTGTGGGGCCACCAGGCCCTATATACTCTGAACAGCAGTATACAGGCTGTAGGTTTGTTGTTAAGTAGAATCGCTTTGTAATTTTGAACGGGTACATTTTTAACGTGTTTAGCTCCAGCCAAAAAATCTTTTTTAAGCTTTTTGGAAAACATAGGGAAGGGTTATCACCCCTGTGACATTTGTTTTGCTGTCTTTCCTCCTCTTCAGAAGATTTCACCTCACTTTTTGTCCAAATGGATTGGAAAGCATCAGTGGAAAGGAGAAATGTTTTTCCCATATTAACTCTTACAGGAGAGAATTTCCCTTCCTAGGGGTAGATTTATTCTCACTTCCTGTTGTCTCCTTCCGTTTGCAAGTAGGAGTCGTTTGTAAGTTAGTTGTTTGAAAGTAGGGTCCTGCCCTATATACTCAGCAGAAATTTGGGCCTTAGGTGTTGCTGTGGCCACAACACTGTAAGCCCTCACAGGGCTCTGCTGTGAAATATTAGATCAAGAATTGTAATTACATGCCCCTGTTGAACAGGAGCTGAAAAATTAGGCCTTAGGCACTGGTGCTGGTGCCACAACACTGCAACCCCTCACAGACACTCTAGTTGGAATGCAGGAACGAGCCCTGCTGCAAAGTATTGCATCAAAAATTGTAATTACACGCCCCTGTTAAACAAGGGCTGAAAAATTGGGCCTTAGGCACTGGTGCTGGTGCCACAACACTGCAACCCCTCACAGACACTCTAGTTGGAATGCAGGAACGAGCCCTGCTGCAAAGTATTACATCAAAAATCGTAATTACACGCCCCTGTTAAACAGGGGCTGAAAAATTGTGCCTTAGGCACTGGTGGTGGCACCCAGAACCAAAAATGTTCTTACAAGCTATCAGCGTGATGATTGAGGAGGAAGAGGATAATTACTCAGGGATAGTCACTCAGCATCAGCATAGGCAGTCTTTGAAGGGATCTGAGATTTCAAAAAAAATTATTCGGTTACATCAGCATCAGGTGCTTGGTAGCTGGTGGTGATCCAAGACTCATTCATTTTTATGAAGGTCAGTCGATCGACCGAGTCAGTGGACAGACGCACCCTGTGATCGGTTACCACGCCTCCAGCAGCACTGAATGTGCGTTCCGAAAGAACGCTGGATGCAAGACAGGCCAGTAGCTCAATTGCATACTGTGCAAGCTCTGGCCAGTGATCCATCCTCAAGACCCAGTAACCCAGAGGATTTTCGGTGGGAAAGGTGTCCAAGTCTGATCTTGCCCCTAGGTATTCCTGCACCATGTAAAACAGACGCTGGCGATGGTTGCTGGAACCGATCATACCTTGGGGCTGCGGACCAAAAAATTGTCTGAACGCATCGGTCAGACGGCCACCTTCTCCACCGCTCCTTCTTTGACTGACCGAAGCCTCAGCAACACGTTGTCCAGAAACAGGAGTTTTTAACCTCCCAGTCTCTGGGAACGGGTTGCACAGACCTTTCTGCAAGGCCTCCCGAAGATGTTTCATCCTCTGCTCCCTCTGCGATGGCAAGATAAGGTCCGCAACCTTACCCTTGTAACGTGGATCAAGGAGGGTTGCCAGCCAGTATTGGTCCTTCTTCTTGATACCACGAATACGAGGATCCTTACGCAGGCTTTGCAGGATCAGGGAGGCCATGCAGCGTAGGTTTGCTGAGGCATTCGGTCCGGAGTCCTCTGGGTCACTAAGGACGACATGGTCCGCAGCCACTTCCTCCCAGCCACGTACAAGTCCATGTGTTTCTTGGGACTGATCCCTTAAAGACTGCTGCTGATGCTGAGTGCCAGGCTCCACCTCCATACTGACACAATCTTCCTCCTCCTCCTCTTCCTCCTCGTCCTCTTCCTGTGTGATCGGCGGGCACGCAGGAACACTGTCTGGATAAAGGGGGCCTTGAGAGCTAAGGAAGTCCTCCTCTTCCTGCCTCTGTTCTGCCTCAAGTGCCCTGTCCATTATTCCACGCAGCGTGTGCTCCAACAGGTGGACAAGGGGGACAGTGTCACTGATGCATGCACTGTCACTGCTCACCATCCTCGTGGCCTCCTCAAATGGTGACAGGACAGTGCATGCATCCCTGATCATGGCCCACTGGCGTGGGGAAAAAAAAACAAGCTCCCCTGACCCTGTCCTGGTGCCATAGTCGCACAGGTACTCATTGATGGCCCTCTGCTGCGTGTGCAGCCGCTGCAGCATGGCCAACGTTGAGTTCCACCTGGTGGGCATGTCACAGATTAGGCGGTTCTTGGGCAGGTTAAACTCCTTTTGGAGGTCCATCAGCCGAGCACTGGCATTATATGACCGACGGAAATGCACACAGACTTTCCTGGCCTGCCTCAGGACATCCTGTAAGCCCGGGTACCTGCCCAAGAACCGCTGCACCACCAAGTTAAGGACGTGAGCCAAACAGGGCACATGGGTCATTTGTCCCTGTCGGAGGGCAGAGAGGAGGTTGGTGCCATTGTCACAAACCACCATTCCTGCCTTAAGTTGGCGTGGCGTCAACCACCTCTGAACCTGCCCCTGCAGAGCTGACAGAACCTCTGCCCCAGTGTGGCTCCTGTCCCCCAAGCACACCAGCTCAAGCACCGCATGGCATCTTTTGGCCTGCGTACTTGCGTAGCCCCTTGAACGACTACGGAGCACCGCTGGTTCCGAGGAAGAGGCCATGGAGGAAGAAGAAGAGGAGGGGGTGGAGGAGAGAGGTGTGTCACAATCATTAGCATTTTGGAGGCGTGGTGGCGGAAAAACCTCCAACACTACTGCACCTTGTCCTGCATCCTTCCCAGCTGCCAGCAGAGTCACCCAATGCGCCGTGAAACTTAGGTAACGTCCCTGTCCATGCCTGCTGGACCATGAGTCAGCGGTAATATGCACCTTACCGCTGACCGCCCTGTCCAGCGAGGCATGGACATTGCCTTCCACATGCTGGTAGAGAGCCGGAATCGCCTTCCGTGAGAAAAAGTGGCGTTTGGGTACCTGCCACTGAGGAACCGCACATTCCAAAACTCACGGAAGGGGGCAGAGTCTACCCACTGAAAAGGCAGCAGTTGAAGTGCTAGCAATTTTGCCAAGCTAGCATTCAACCGTTGGGCATGTGGATGGCTGGGAGCAAACTTCTTTCGGCGGTGCAGCAGCTGGGGCAGGGAAATTTGCCTGGTACAATCTGACGTCGGTGTACCAAAATCAGATTGCCCACAAGTACGTGGCTGTGACACACCTAATTCTACACCTTCATTCCTCTCAGTGCAGGTCTCAGAGAGGACTGAAGGTCTAGTGGGGTTGGAAATCTCAGCTGATGAGGAGCAAGCAGAGGTCCTCTTTGTTCTTTGGTGTGGGTCTTTTAGATACGCTTGCCAACGAACTGCATGGCAGGTCAACATATGTCTGGTCAAGCATGTGGTACCCAAGCGGGAGATGTTTTGGCCACGCGAGATACGCTTGAGACATATGTTGCAAATAGCAGCGGTGCGATCTGATGCACTCATCTCAAAAAAGGCCCACACCAAAGAACTTTTTGAATAACGCACAGAGACTGCGGCGCCCTGCACATGTGGAGCTTTTGGGTGTGATGCAGTCAATGTGCTGCCCTTAGGCTGGCCCCTGGAGGGCATCCTGCCTCGTTGGTGATGTGCCGCCTCCTCCTCCTCCTCTCTCCTATCAGGCACCCACGTTGAGTCAGTGACTTCATCATCCCCTCCCTCCTCATCACTGGAGCAAACCTGGCAGTATGCTGCAGCAGGGGGAGCATGACTGCCAGATTGCTGTCCTTCTTGGGCACCCCCTCTGTCCGTGCTCGTGTTACTGCCTTCATCGAGCTCAGTATCATCATCAGAGCCTTCCAAACGCTGGGCATCCTCCTGGAGCATGTACCCAACACTGTGGTCAAACAGTTCGAGGGACTCCTCAGGAGGACATGGTGGGGCTAGGGAAGGAGTCACTGATGACATTGAGCCGAGGGAAGAGGCCGCTGCTTTGCCAGACAAAGTACCCTGGGCATGGGTGAGAGAGGTTGAGGAGGATGAGGACGGCTTGGTCATCCACTCGACCAAGTCTTCCGCATGTTGCGGCTCAACATGGCCAGCTGCCGAAAAAAAGGCCAAGCGTGTCCCATGGCCACGTGCTGATGAGGATGCACCGTCTCCACGACCAGCACTAGACACAGAGCCTGCTTGCCCTCTCTTATTGGCTTGTGACTGTCTGCCTCTCCTTCCTGGCCTTCCAGACATACTAATGGCCTGTAGCTGCACTAAGCTGGGATATATATATATATATATATATATATATATATATATATATATATGTACTGATACTGCAGCTAGCAAAATCAACTGCCTGCCTGTAGTATGAGAACACCACCAACCTTCTACAGGTAGCTTTAGCTGAACACTGTGAGGTGGACGCACCCCACTAACTTGTAGGTTTAGCAGAACACTGTGAGCAGGACGCACTGCACTAACTGTAAATAGTCTAGCTGCCTGACTGTGGTACTAATAGGATCAAAAGAACACCAGCAATTTTCTTCAGGTAGCTGTATTTACTGTAACAAGACAAGCCTGCCTGTCAGTAAGAAGATAACAGAAACTGATCTAGCTGAACACTGTGAGCAGGACGCACCCCACTAGCTTGTAGGTTTAGCTGAACACTGTGAGGTGGACGCACCCCACTAACTTGTAGGTTTAGCTGAACACTGTGAGCAGGACGCACCCCACTAACTTGTAGGTTTAGCAGAACACTGTGAGCAGGACGCACTGCACTAACTGTAAATAGTCTAGCTGCCTGACTGTGGTACTAATAGGATCAAAAGAACACCAGCAATTTTCTTCAGGTAGCTGTATTTACTGTAACAAGACAAGCCTGCCTGTCAGTAAGAAGATAACAGGAACGGATCTAGCTGAACACTGTGAGCGGGACGCACCCCACTAGCTTGTAGGTTTAGCTGAACACTGTGAGGTGGACGCACCCCACTAACTTGTAGGTTTAGCTGAACACTGTGAGCAGGACGCACCCCACTAACTTGTAGGTTTAGCAGAACACTGTGAGCAGGACGCACTGCACTAACTGTAAATAGTCTAGCTGCCTGACTGTGGTACTAATAGGATCAAAAGAACACCAGCAATTTTCTTCAGGTAGCTGTATTTACTGTAACAAGACAAGCCTGCCTGTCAGTAAGAAGATAACAGAAACGGATCTAGCTGAACACTGTGAGCAGGACGCACCCCACTAGCTTGTAGGTTTAGCTGAACACTGTGAGGTGGACGCACCCCACTAACTTGTAGGTTTAGCTGAACACTGTGAGCAGGACGCACTGCACTAACTGTAAATAGTCTAGCTGCCTGACTGTGGTACTAATAGGATCAAAAGAACACCAGCAATTTTCTTCAGGTAGCTGTATTTACTGTAACAAGACAAGCCTGCCTGTCAGTAAGAAGATAACAGAAACGGATCTAGCTGAACACTGTGAGCAGGACGCACCCCACTAGCTTGTAGGTTTAGCTGAACACTGTGAGGTGGACGCACCCCACTAACTTGTAGGTTTAGCTGAACACTGTGAGCAGGACACACCCCACTAACTTGTAGGTTTAGCAGAACACTGTGAGCAAGACGCACTGCACTAACTGTAAATAGTCTAGCTGCCTGACTGTGGTACTAATAGGATCAAAAAGAACACCAGCAATTTTCTTCAGGTAGCTGTATTTACTGTAACAAGACAAGCCTGCCTGTTAGTAAGAAGATAACAGAAACGGATCTAGCTGAACACTGTGAGCAGGACGCACCCCACTAGCTTGTAGGTTTAACTGAACACTGTGAGGTGGACGCACCCCACTAACTTGTAGGTTTAGCTGGACACTGAGCAGGACGCACCCCACTTACTTGTAGGTTTAGCAGAACGCTGTGGGCAGGACGCACTGCACTAACTGTAAATAGTCTAGCTGCCTGACTGTGGTACTAATAGGATCAAAAGAACACCAGTAATTTTCTTTAAAATACTGTAACAAGACAAGCCTGCCTGTCAGTAGGAATATAACAGGAACGGATCTAGCTGAACACTGTGAGCAGGACGCACTGCACTAAATGTAAATAGTCTAGAAGATAACAGGAACGGATCTAGCTAAACTGAATACAGTGTGTATATATATATATATATATATATATATATGCAACACCTGGGATGCATATATATACACAATACACTTTAAGTGCAGCTAACTGACTGACTGTCCTGCCTAATCTAGCTAACTCAAATGAAATGACACTGTCTCTCTCTCTCTCTAAGCACACCGGAACACACTGCACAGGGCCACCGTGCAGGCGGCCTTATATAGTGTGGGGCGTGTACTAAATCCCCTGAGCCATAATTGGCCAAAGCCTCCTTGGCTTTGGCCAATTATGGCTCTCTGTTAAGGCGGCGCTGTGATTGGCCAAGCATGCGGGTCATAGTGCTTGCTTGGCCAATCATCAGCAAGCAATGCACTGCGATGCCGCAGTGAATTATGGGCCGTGACGCGCCACACGAATTTGGCGCGAACGGCCCATATTGTTCGCAATTCGGCGAACGATCGAACAGCCGATGTTCGAGTCGAACATGGGTTCGACTCGAACACGAAGCTCATCCCTACTCCTGGGGAGATAAGATTGAGGAAAATTAGTAAGTTATTGTTTACCTTTTTATGGGGTTCGAAAATGGAAAGAGAGAGAATATGTGTGTAGATGTAAATGTAATGGTGGGTTGAGCTTTCCGAATGTGAGAGTGTTTTTGTTAATGCATTATTGGTTCTGTATGGTGAAAGTTTTGAGGAATGGTGGAGTGTGTGCTAGGATGATAGCTTTTTCAGGTGGGTGGTTGTTTAGGAGATGGGGGTGGTTGGGAAGGGATTCAAGGATACCGGTGGCTTATGTGGTGGTACGCGACTACTGGGTATTGGAAACGTTTAGGGTAGAGTTTAAGTTGGCAGATTTAGGAGAAGGGGAGAGGGATAAAGTGAAGGTGAGAAAGTGGTTGATAGAGAAGGAGTATGTGTGTAACCTTAGGGGAGTTAATGCGTCAGTGGCTGGGGAAGTATGGAAGGAAATGAGTATATATGGTGTGACAAATGTGCAGAGACAGATAGTATGGATGAGTTTGCATGACTGTCTAGCTACGAGGCTATTTATGAAAAGGAGGGATTCGCGTGTGTCTGATATTTGTCCGAGAATTAATTGTGGGGGTGTAGAAGACAGTGAGCATGTGTTCTGGGGGTGTGGTGTAGCGAAAGATGTGATCAATAAGAGTCAAGATCTGGTGAAAGAAATAACAGGAGTGAAGGTGAGTGAGTGGAAAAATGATGATGTATGGCTTGGGGAAACTGGAAAAAGATAAACAGAGAGTATTGTGGTTAGTGCTATGTGCATTAAAGGAAGTGTTGTGGGATGCACGCAACTCGTATGTATATAAAAATGTTTTGTTAGACAGTAAGCAATGTATAGGATTATGGCTAAGCAAGCTATACTTTTTTTTCGTGTTGGATAAAAAGAAGGGTGTGGATGCCGAAGGCATATGGAAATTTAAAAAATGGAGAATGTTGACTAAAAATTAAGTCTCTTCCACGATGATTTAAGACCTTGTTGGAGACAGTGAATGAGCGTCAAGCTGAATAGTCTCTCGAGAGCTTTCTGAAGTGGAATAACAAAAAAAAAAAAAGAGTACATTTGGGTGTCCTTATTGAGTTTCTAACACATGTATTTTCTATTTGTATTTTGTTTGTTATGTTGTTGCAAAACAGATGTGTTTTTATGCAATTTATTTGTTACTTTGGTTTGTTGTTTTTTTTGGGTGGTGGTTATTTTACCATGAAATCTTTTTTTATGTTGGCAATTTTTATTGTTGTTACGTTGTTCACTTTGATTTAACTGTCTGTGCTGCATTATTTTTAAAATTCTTTCTCAGGATGTTGTGCCTAATGTTGTTTTAATTCATAATAGATGTCCATTTGTGGGTGCACTCCTTTTAACTCCTGTTAATTTACACTGCAAAAGGTTCAAACCTCAAACATATTCTGTCTAGTGCCTGTGTTTTGTTTGTTTTTTTTTGGACCAATAAAATTGTTTCAATTTTTTTTTTTTTTTTATGTGTGTTCTTTTCATGCAGCGGATTTCCCAGCTGCAGCTTAACTAGGCTGATTTGCATGTCTTAGACAGATCCCTTTTTTTCATTTTTTTTTTTTGTTTTAAGTTACTTTCCGGATGCCTTCATGGTAGCACATGCATGGATTGTAGGTATGCTGCCATGCATAGTGACCAGGAAAGTAACATTTCAGAGTGGTAAGTATTCAATTTTCTTTTTGAGCAGTGGTTTTCATCCTCAGTCCTCAAGTACCTCCCCGACAGGACATGTTTAGGAAACACCTGTGTAAGATGAAGGAAAACCTGCAAACATGGCCTGTTGGGGCGGTACTTGAGGACAGGGTTGAGAAGCACTGATTTAGAGCACTGAACTAAAATCAAGCCTATTCTAATTGTGAACATTTGAGGGAAATCAAATTTTTTTTTTTTTAATTTAATATTATTTTTTTTTTTAAAGGTTGGGCTTTGTGTCCCTTTTCTTAAAATTGGCTTTGCTTCCTGTCACATAGCCAAACAGGAAGTGAGAGTAAAACCCTAACAATATTTCTCCTTGGGGACACACAGGTCAATCTAACTAATGCCCCCATTATGCAAATTGCATTCTAGCACTTTGTTGTGTACACTCCAAATTATTAGTTATTTTGGGGTTTATTAAAGGCAAATCCTTTCTGCAATACAAGTGTAGTTGATGAAAATCAGAGGGGTAGCACTGGTGATTGTATCATCCAATCATGTAGAGGCAAAGATGCTGTTTTTTTCTTTTCCTTGCTTGTCCCCCTCGGATCTCCAGCAACTGCACTTCTAAGTGCACTTGTAGTGCAAAGTGGATTTACCTTTTAGTAAATAAACTCCAAGATACATAATAATTTGGGATGTACATGGCAAAATGCTAGAGTGCAATTTCCCGAAAGGGGAAACTATTTAGATTGACCTGTGTGTCCCCAAGGACATACATTGGTAGGGTTTTACCCTCACTTCATGTTTGGCTATGTGACAGGAAGTGAATAATTTTGAATGAAAAATTAGCAAAATTTGGGAGGCATCTTCACCCTATCAGGGGTGTAGACATCCCCCAAAACTTCTAATCCCACTGCAGTCTATCCCCAAGCAAAAATAAGAGAGGATTTTAATTAGTTTATCTTTGCAAAGACACATTCCTAAGTTCAATTGTGATGCATGTTAATGGCCCATTTAGACCTTTAATAGAAAGTCATCAGTTGCCTTTGACTCTAAACATTATTTTTGGTCAGTCCTAGAAATCTGCATCTGTTTTTCTATTAACCACTTGGTGTCTGTGCTAGAGCCAAATGACGGCCACAGTGCGGACCTGAATTTCTGGGAGGCTGTCATAGGACGGACTCCCTGTGTGCCCCCTGCAGAGCGCGCACTGAGTCATTGAGACTTGGGTGATCACAGATCGAAGTAAGGGCCGATCCCAGCCCCTTACCACGTGATTAGCTGTCAGCCAATGACAGCTGATCACATGATGTAAACTAAAGCTTGGTAATTGTTTATTTTTTCTCCTCACGCTGACAGCATGAGGATGAAAATAAAAGCTGATCACTGGCTTAGGTGCAAGAGACATTGGTCCCGAAGAGACAATTCTGCCTCATCTGTGCCCACCAGTACCACCTGCCAGTGCCACCTAACAATGCCCACCAGTGGTCCCAAGCAGTGCTGCCTATCAGTGTAACCAATCAGTGCCGCCTCATCAGCGTACATCAATGAAGGAGAAAAATTACCGGTTTGCAAAATTTAATATCAAAATATCCAAAATTATTTATAAAAATTTGTCTTTTCTTTTTTTTTTGAACAAAAGAAAAAAAACACACAGGTGATCAAATACCACCAAAAGAATGCTCTATTTGTGGGAACTTAAAAAAACCAAAAAAAACAAAAAAAATTTGGCTAAGTATGACAGCGCAATTGTCTTTCAAAATGCATCAGCGCTGAAAATTGGTCTGGAGAGCAGGGGGGTTTAAGTGCCCAGTAAGCAAGTGGTTAATTTCCATGGCAAATATGGATTTCTGTAATAAAAATGTGTGCCTGCTATGTATAGGGCATGTGCATAAGCAAGTCGCACACATATGAACGGTACTCGTAAATCTTGGGGTACAACTTGTGATGCAACTTTTCAGTCCCAAGTGGCCTTAGGCTCTCTTTCCACTACTGCGAGTTGTTGTGCGACTTGACACATGAGAAGTCACAGGACAAGTCAAAACACATGTATTTCAATGTTCCCCCATTCTAATTGGTGCAACTACAAAAAAAGTTCTTGCACTACTTTGTTCCAACTTCAGTGCGACTTTTTCTCCGATGTTTTGAATTAGTCGCTTGACATGGCATTAAGGCTCAGTTTCCACTATTGCAAGCCCAAAGTTGCATGTTTTTTGCCGCGAGTTTCCTGCAACTTTTTGATGAAACTTGAAGCAATGCCTGTGTTTTTGAGGTCTATGGACCTCAAGTCACTTCAAAGTGGGACCAAAGTAGTGCAGGGACTACTTTGAAGTTGCTGCGACTTGAAGTCACACACATATGAACGGTACTCATTGTAAATCATGGGGTAGAACTTGTGATGCAACTTTTCAGTCCCTAGTGGCATGACAAGTTGCAATAGTGGAAAACAAGCCGAAAAAGCACATTGTAAATCACGCAACTTTGGGGTTGAAATAGTGGAAAACTGATTGGCCAGTATATGGTGACCTTTAAAGATATGAAAACTTGAATTTCTGGTGTTTAAGCCTCATACACATGATGGGACTTTGTACAAACTTTCCCGTGGATTTTTATACAAAGGGCATTGGCCTTAGGGTTCTTTCACACGGACGTGTCCGTGTACGGAGCCCGCTCTACATGCCCTGGGACTGTGCCGTCATAATGGGCGGGGTCACCCGGTGACATCACACGGTGACGACGCCTCATGCCTATATAAGTCGCTGCACACCTCGCAGACGGCATTACAGTGGGAGAGAGCGTCGTGTCAACATCGAAAGAAGAGGGGAGAAGACGACGACAACGACGAAGAAGACCAGGCCACCACTAGCAAAAGAGCTGGAAGAAGATAGCGGGAGAGACCGGCAGAAGATACCGGACAGCGACAGAAGAACCAGACAGCGGGAGAAGACCGGGCCACCGCTAGCAAAAGAGTGGCAAAAGAGCAGAAGATAGCGGAGGAGCCCGGCAGAAGAACCAGAGAGTGGAAAAGAACCGGACAGCAACAGAAGAACCGGACAGCTGGAGAAGACCGGGCCACCACTAGCAAAAGAGCGGCAAAAGAGCAGAAGATAGCGGAGAAGAACCGGAGACCAGGAGAAGATCCGGAGAGCACGGAGAAGAGGCCGGAGAGCACAGAAGAGACCCCCGAAGTCGGAAGAAGACTCCCGGAGCTGCCTAATAAATTACTTTAAAACCCTGTCTAGTGTGTTTTTTTTCTTGACACTTTTTTCCCCCAGGTGAATGAGTAGGGGTACCATGTACCCCATACCCAGTCACATAGGGTGGGGGGCCAGGATCTGGGGGCCCCCTTATTAAAGAGGGCTCCCGGATTCTAATAAGCCCCTCCACCCGCAGACCCCGATAACCAACCACCAGGGCTGTCGGGAACAGGCCCTTGTCCTCATCAACATGGGGACAAGGTGCTTTGCGGTGGGGGGGCTGCAGCTCGCCCCCCTTCCCCAAAGCACCCATCCCCCATGTTGAGGGCATGCGGCCTGGTACGGTTCAGGAGGGGGGGCGCTCGTTCATCCCCACCCCTTTTCCTGACCGGCCGGGCTGCGTGCTCGGATAAGGGTCTGGTATGGATCTTGGGGGGGCACCTCCCACGCCATTTTTTCAGCGTAGGGGGTTTCCCTTAAATCCATACCAGACCGAAGGGCCTGGTATGCACCCGGAGGGGGAACCCATGCCGGTTTTTCATGCTGCTTTAATAGGAAGATGTGTTTTTCCTATTGCAGCGAGCTCAAGATGTACCTCGCCGAGAACCAGCGCGATGGCATTGCCCTGGAAACATTTTCGCGTGTAGGTACTGCTGTGTGTGCACCGGTTCACACACTCAATTATGGATTTATCCAGCGCACCAATTAAGGTCTGAACCAGCGCAGTGCATTCATCTTAGTAAATTACCCCCAATGTGTCTGAGATGGTGGCTAGAGAAGCAGCAGGTGCCAGCATCTGCTGCTTTCTTAGGAACCATTGGCAGTGGGAAGCTGTCACACTTAGGAGCAGAAAAACAACTGCTTTTATGTATGATGAACAGAGGTCTGAACAAGGAAATGTTCAGGCTTTTGTCTGAACAACCAAACAGCCAGTCCAAACCTAGGTTTAGACTGAACCGCCGACTCATCCCTATTGACAAATATATTGTGATCCTTAGGAATTATTAGATCAGATGACCTGACTATTTTAAATTTATTTTGCATCTCAGAGACACTGACAGACCATTCTATTCACAGCAAGGCTTTGAATTATTCACTACTTTCTCACACTTTTTTTATTTTGCATTTGTGAAAGTATTTATAATATGTAAACAGTCAATGTGTTTTTACAGAAATAGATTTGAATAACTTAATACATAGTGGGTGAATAAAATGCAGTTTGAGATAATGTACTCATGTAGATCATCTTGGGACAAGTTTATTCTTAATTTTATATACATGCGTATAAATACATATATGCACATAAATGTGTGTTAATGGAATTAGGCATTTCACATTTCTCTTTGCTTAAGAAAAAAAATGAAACAAAAACAAGAATAACACCCTTCTGTTCTGTGAACTGTAACACCTCCTTTGGCAATATTACTTTTCACACATTGTTGTTGCCAAGAAAATAGAATGAAAGATAAATGAATGCTGTAGCTGGGGAACACAAATGGAATATATTACCTTAATAAATACGTTATTTACCACTTCCAAAACAACAAGAATAGAATGTCTTTCCACCTGTACAAATGCATGTGGGCATCTCAATACTAAACAGCTCAATTTTGTTGGCTTATATAGTAGACACTTTTGTTTGCATTCTTGTGTGTTGGTTTTTTTAATTGAATCAAGGTTATAGTTATATAGGAACATCTTTAAAACCAATTCTGCCATTATTAAAGTTAATAGGTAAGAATTGGCAAATAAAAGAAATGGGGAGCTTGGCACTGCCAGGGCAGATATGTACCCATTTAAAAAAAAATGTAAAACTCCAGAGGTGAGGCAGTTTTTTCAGAAACAGACAAACATAGTACTGGTTGGATAATACGTATGCAGCTTGGCTGAGCTCTGGGCAGCAATGTAAAATGGAGACAAATAAATCAACATGAAAAGAGTGTGTAAATTATGTGCCAAAATGTATATGACACCTAAAAGTACCTTTGTCCTGGAATCATATACTTACATTATGACAAAAGTGTCCGTCCTGGATTTGGAGATTGTCATTGGGCCGGATGGTTATATAGCTGCTGACCTGTATCATCAGCCCAGTGCTGGGAACACACTTCTCCACGTGACCAGTTCCCACCCTACTTCTCTGATTAAAAGCATTCCATTTGTGGAGTACCTGCGTTGACGCAGAAACTGTACATCTGATACTGACTTCAAAAGACAAGCTGATTTGTTAGAACAATGCCTAGTGGCATGGGGTTATTCAAGAAACATCTTGAAAAAAGCATTCAATAAAACTCTGGCCTGACCGAGGACCTCTTTGCTCTATGGTGCTGCCCCCAAGAGACAGGACAACACTGTGGGGCTTGTCACTAGATATTCGGCGCACAAACATACATTGTGTTCTCTGATCTCCAAACACCGCCACTTCTTAAAAGAAGATTACACAATCTCAAAATGCATGAGAGGCTATGGTCCCCCAGGGAAATAACAAAATGAACACATATAAATCCTTCTTATAAGGAATACTGGAGATCCCTTTATAGATATTTAAATAAAATGGCTTCCCTTTTAATAACTAATAGGCTGCAATTAGGACTTTTTCCCCTATTTCGGGGGGGGGGGTTGCTTTTTGAAGTTTCACTGTCTCACTGCCTTATTGTAGGGTTTCTCAGCACAATAGAACTGATAAACGCTATTATTGTTTATTACGGGTTGTTTTATCCTGTTATGTTCATGCCTTAGTTGTGAATATATGTTTTGAAATTCTTGGTGTAACTGCCTCTTTAGGATATGGTTGGAGAGCTTACCAGGGAGTTGGGTGATCTTGCCCTGATTCAGGATGGTGATTTGGGCCTTTTGCCCATTTCTAGTAGACCCTCTGACTTTTTGGACACCTGGGAGCTGTTTGCTTCCTGGCGGGTATGTTACTCCACAATGGGGAGTGGCCCGGGGTGCCTGCTGCACCCCTTCTCCCTTGCTTGCCCACTGGCAAGTGGGCATTGTTCTTCTCGCAGCCACTTTAGGACACTGCGTATTTGTGGCCATCTGCCGCGCATGCCCATTGCGAGGTCCTGTGACGTCAGCCACCATTCGCAGTGTGAAGGCGTTTCCGGGCAGGAGCCCTATATAAGGAAATGCTGCCTGTGTTTCCTGCCACTGATGGATTGGTGAGGGACAGGTTGCTTTTTTCTATCTGGCGATCCATAAGGTGAGCCGTGGTGTTGTTGTTATGTATTCTGTGGCATATTTTCGTGGATCTAGAGTTTGGATCCTCATGGACATTTGCTGTGTCTTACATAGGTATCAATTTCAAACCTAGGCTGTTTTGCACGTTTTGTCATCTACCCTGGATCATAGTTTTGGTACCAGTGACCTCTTGTGGTGGATGGAGCAACGGTATGCAATGCAAATGATGTGGTGTGTGTTGAAGTCCACTTTAGAATTGTTTGTATACAATGCCAGTAATTCCCCTTGGCTGCTAATTTATGCCCATCCAGGGGCATTATAGAATGCATTGCGAATGATTTTCCATTGCGCAAATGCTCTTTGTGGTCCCAACAGAGCAGTGATTATATGCAATGCCCATAGTGATTCACTCATTTACTTGAGATGTTTTATATAAAATGCAAATGATGAGGAGTTGCGCAATCAAGCCCATTGTTGGATTTTTTGTATACAATGCCAGTAATTCCCCTTGGATGCACATTTATGCCCACCCCAGAGCAGTATAGAATGCATTGCTGATGATTTCCCATTGATTTTCGACTCTCTATGGTCCCAACAGAGCAGCGTTTAGACGCAATGCACATAATTCTCTTCTTTTTTTTTGCTTAGTTATGCCCTAGGATAGGTTTTAAAGAGAACAAATGAATACGAAAATGATGTAAATTTGAAGAATTAGTATATGTGGTGGTTGTGCGCTGCCACCTAGTGGTGTGTGAATATAGAAGTACCAATAAACGCAGAAACTGTGACATAAACCATGTGCAATATATTTAGCTGCTGCTATCACCAGGATGTTATCACAAAACAACAATGAATGAATATCTAAAAAATGTGATAACACTGCAGCAATCTAACAGATAATGTATAAATCCAATAATATGCAATAAATGCATGTGCTGAATAAATATACAGTCCAATAGTAAGTGTATAAAAAGTTGATTGAAACAAAAAATCTTCTTATATAGAATGTGTTTCAAATTACACTGAGAAAAAAGTGTTTTCAAGTAAAAAATCCAATATTAATGTGCAATAAACGCATGTGCTGAAATAATAAAAAGTCAAATACCAACTAGATATGACAGTTAAATGGAACGCAAAATCTTCTTATATAGTGTGCTTCAAATTCCACTGTGCTTCTCAGATAAACCAGCAATCTGCGACAAGTGCTCCCTTCACCAGGTGATATGGCTGCTCACCTCCTTCTTAGACCATGAAAGGGTTAAACTCGCTCACAACTAATGATAATTCCCATTAGGAAAAAGGCTCCACACTGATCTTTAATGGTTCCCACCAAGGTCCTGCAGGGATCAAACACGCTTTGCACCTCGTATACTTCTCCTTTGAAGTTTGCCTCCATGATGATCACCAGCAACTCCAGACCGACATGCAAAAATATAAAGTGCCTCCAATAGTGCAGTACCAGGTGTTAAATTGAATAAGCCTCACCCATCCAGCTTCATCTATTAAACTCACATTCATTTCAATAAAAAAACAGCATATAACATATTTAAAATCCAACAGGTCTCATGCATGTCACAGCCAGGCTCTACCTCTATGCCTTACGCCACCATCCACGTGGCTTCATCTGGAGGGGGAAAAAAAAGCGTGTTTGATCCCTGCAGGACCTTGGTGGGAGCCATTAAAGATCAGTGTGGAGCCTTTTTCCTGATGGGAATGATCATCAGTTGTGAGCGAGTTTGACCCTTTCATGGTCTAAGAAGTAGATGAGCAGCCATTTCACCTGGTGAAGGGAGCACTTGTCACAGATTGTTGGTTTATCTGAGAAGCACTTTTTTCTCACAGTGGAATCTGAAGCTCACTCTATATAAGTAGATTTTGTATTCCAATTAACTTTCATATATATTTGGTATTGGACTATTCATTTTTTCAGCAAATGCGTTTATTGCACATTAATAATGGATTTTTTACTTGAGAAGCACTTTTTTCTCACAGTGTAATTTTAAACACAATCTAATGTATATACTCATGTATAAGTCGAATTTTTCAGCCCCTTTTTTGGGGCTGAAAGTGCCCCCTCGACTTATACACGAGTCACCGCCGTCTGCCTACATGATTAGCGTGTCATGCAGTCAGACGGCGGCCAGCGTGTGCTGCATACCAGCGGCTCTCGGCTCTCACAGTTCAAAAGCCGTGCCTCCTCGTCTGTGATAGGCTGTACACTGGCTGCCTATCACGGACATTCTCTCATCCTCGTCCATGGTATGAGGATGAGAGAATATCCGTGATAGGCTGACTGCTGGGAAATTGAGTTTTCTGCCTATAATGGACGATGAGGAGGCGTGGCTTTTGAACAGTGAATGGCTGTCGAATAGGAATAGCACGCCCTGATCGGTGCAGAGCCGCACACGGAGGCATGCACAGGACACAGGTAGGATGCACACAGACACATACACAGGACCATATACACATGACACATGCACACATACACAGGACACAGGTACATATACACATGACACATGCACATATACACATGACACAGGTACAGGACACATGCACATATACACAGGACACAGGTAGAGGACACATGACACATGCACATATACACAGGACACAGTTACATGACACATGCACATACACACAGGACACAGTTACATGACACATGCACATACACACAGGACACATGCACATATACACATGACACAGGTACAGGACACATGCACATATACACAGGACACATGACACATGACACATGCACATATACACAGGACACAGGTAGAGGACACATGACACATGCACATATACACAGGACACAGGTACATGACACATGCACATACACACAGGACACAGGTACATATACACATGACACAGGTACAGGACACATGCACATATACACAGGACACAGGTACAGGACACATGACACATGCACATATACACAGGACACATGTACATGACACATGCACATATACACAGGTACAGGACACATGACACATGCACATATACACAGGACACATGCACATGACACATGCACATATACACAGGACACATGCACATGACACATGCACATATACACAGGACACATGCACATATACACAGGACACATGCACATATACACAGGACACATGACACATGCACAGGACACAGGGAGGTATACAGCTGCAGATGGGCATTGTTGACCCTCTTTTTCCACTTACAGTAGCTGCTGCATTTCTCACCCTCGTCTTATACTCGGGTCAATAATTTTTTCCCATTTTTTGGTGGTAAATTAGCGCCTTGACTTATACTCGGATCGACGTATATACGGTATATAAGAAGATTTTTTGTTTCAATCAACTTTTTTTATACATTTACTACTGGACTGTATATTTATACAGCACATTCATTTATTGCATATTATTGGATTTATACATTATTTATCAGAATTAGGGATGAGCCGAACACCCCCCGGTTCGGTTCGCACCAGAAACTGCGAATGGACTGAAAGTTCACACAAACGTTAGAACCCCATTGAAGTCTATGGGACTCGAACGTTTGAAATCAAAAGTGGTAATTTAAAGGCTAATTTGCATGGTATTGTCAAAAAAGTTTTTGGGGACCCGGGTCCTGCCCCAGGGGACATGTATCAATGCAAAAAAAGGTTTAAAAACAGCCATTTTTTCAGGGGAGCAGTGATTTTAATTATGCTTAAAGTGAAAAAAAGTGAAATATTCCTTTAAACATCATACCTGTGGGGTGTCTATAGTATGCCTGTAAAGTGGCGCGTGTTTCCCGTGCTTAGAACAGTCCCTGCACAAAATGACATTTTTAAAGGAATAAAAACGGAAAATTGTATCATACTTTCCGTAATTTTCCTTTTCTGACGCCAATCCATAGCAGCATACTAGTGATAGGCTCCACCTTTCTCCCCTCCCTCAGGACCAATGAAATAGCATAAATGAAAGGCCAGTTAGGCCCTGCCCCATTCTTCGTAATTTGCTAAATACCGAAACGCACAAGGGTGGGTCCGTATGCTGCCATGGATTGGCGTTAGGAAAGGAAAATTACAGTAAGTATGATACAATTTTCCGTTTTCCTGACACCACCATGGCAGCATACCAGTGATACATATCCTAGCTGACAGGGTGGGTTCTACTTAACAAACCAAAATTATTATTTTATATATATATATATATATATATATATATATATATATATATATATATATATATATATATATATATATATATATATATTTTTTTTTTTTAAATGGGACAGAAGACTGAACAGTCATTCCTCCGAAGCCCACTGACAAGGCACCCAGATCTATTCTGTAAAGGTTGAAAAGGTATGCTGGGAAAAGCATGCCACTTTCCTGTAGAATGAATCCATAGATGCTTTCAACTGGGCCACCTATGAGGCCTCAAACCCTCTGGAAGAGGATGCATCCTACCACTGAAGGAGGCTCATGACCCATTTCCCATTTGCACAACCAACCTTGCTAAAGTCCAGGAGGCAACCTCTCTTGCCTGATGAATTCCATCTGGAACAGTGAAAGAGCAATTGTGGACAGAAACTTCTTTCAAGCTCTGGGAATGACCAATTTGTGTGGTTTTCTTGCTTGAATGTCTGGAAAGTTAGGCAATGGACAGATGATTGATAGATAGAGGGCTGTTGCAACCTCTGATATAAGGTGAACTACAGGATGCAGCTCTACTCAATATGCTTTTCTGAAACTCTAAGGGCTTGAAACTAAAACCGACTTCTGTTTGACGATACTGGTTAAATACTGGTTAGTAAGCGATGTCTTAAACCGAACACTGCTCTGTTGGAGTAAACAGTTGAAATAAACCCCAACAGCATCCAAAGATTTTAATTGTGAAAGATTCTCTCTCGCGGTTGACGAAACCTCCTGACTGTCCAATCTGACCTACAAGAAGACCAGAACAGCTGCCACCAGAGGTGCAGTAAGAATAATATCTTGCCATGCAAAATAGAAAAAAAAAAAAAAACAAATTTGTTCCAGATCTTGGCATAGAGGCTGTTAGTAGAGTGCCTTTCGCACCCCCAAAGTAGAGCTCACTCTTGGAGCAACTTTGGAGCAATTCAGGTTCTGCGGCTTCCCCTTCCCGCCATTATGCTTGCATCTCGGGTCTGTGCATGTGTGAAGGGGAATCAACTTCTGTATTCTGAAGTAGATAGCCAGGAAGCACCAAGACTCCTATGGTCAGAATGGAGGAGTGGTCGTGACTACCATGCTCATTCTTGACAGCTTCCAGAGGAATTTCATTACGAGAGAAGTTGGGGAAAAACATACAGTAGGCTTGATTGCAGTTTCATGGAGAAACTCAGCTTCTGTTCTCTGCTTTGGGGAGCGGAAACCGAGTCAGACCCCTTCTTAAATTGGCATGTGCTGTGAGAAGCAAAGAAGCCTGTCTGTGGTAGGCCACCTGTGGACAAGCCTTCCCCTCATGCTCTGGCAAGCTTGCATGATGGACAGTATGTCCATTAGGGATGAGCTTCGTGTTTGAGTCGAACCCATGTTCGACTCGAACATCGGCTGTTCGATCGTTCGCCGAATTGCGAACGATATGGGCCGTTCGCGCCAAATTCGTGTGGCGCGTCACGGCCCATAATTCACTGCGGCATTGCAGTGCATTGCTTGCTGATGATTGGCCAAGCATGCACTATGACCCGCATGCTTGGCCAATCACAGCGCCGCCTTAACAGAGAGCCATAATTGGCCAAAGCCAAGGAGGCTTTGGCCAATTATGGCTCAGGGGATTTAGTACACGCCCCACACTATATAAGGCCGCCTGCACGGTGGCCCTGTGCAGTGTGTTCCGGTGTGCTTAGAGAGAGAGAGAGACAGTGTCATTTCATTTGAGTTAGCTAGATTAGGCAGGACAGTCAGTCAGTTAGCTGCACTTAAAGTGTATTGTGTATATATATGCATCCCAGGTGTTGCATATATATATATATATATATATAGTATTCAGTTTAGCTAGATCCGTTCCTGTTATCTTCTAGACTATTTACATTTAGTGCAGTGCGTCCTGCTCACAGTGTTCAGCTAGATCCGTTCCTGTTATATTCCTACTGACAGGCAGGCTTGTCTTGTTACAGTATTTTGAAGAAAATTACTGGTGTTCTTTTGATCCTATTAGTACCACAGTCAGGCAGCTAGACTATTTACATTTAGTGCAGTGCGTCCTGCTCACAGTGTTCAGCTAGATCCGTTCCTGTTATCTTCTTACTGACAGGCAGGCTTGTCTTGTTACAGTATTTTGAAGAAAATTACTGGTGTTCTTTTGATCCTATTAGTACCACAGTCAGGCAGCTAGACTATTTACATTTAGTGCAGTGCGTCCTGCTCACAGTGTTCAGCTAGATCCGTTCCTGTTATCTTCTTACTGACAGGCAGGCTTGTCTTGTTACAGTATTTTAAAGAAAATTACTGGTGTTCTTTTGATCCTATTAGTACCACAGTCAGGCAGCTAGACTATTTACAGTTAGTGCAGTGCGTCCTGCCCACAGTGTTCTGCTAATCCTACAAGTAAGTGGGGTGCGTCCTGCTCACAGTGTTCAGCTAAACCTACAAGTTAGTGGGGTGCGTCCACCTCACAGTGTTCAGCTAAACCTACAAGCTAGTGGGGTGCGTCCTGCTCACAGTGTTCAGCTAGATCAGTTTCTGTTATCTTCTTACTGACAGGCAGGCTTGTCTTGTTACAGTAAATACAGCTACCTGAAGAAAATCGCTGGTGTTCTTTTGATCCTATTAGTACCACAGTCAGGCAGCTAGACTATTTACAGTTAGTGCAGTGCGTCCTGCTCACAGTGTTCTGCTAAACCTACAAGTTAGTGGGGTGCGTCCTGCTCACAGTGTTCAGCTAAACCTACAAGTTAGTGGGGTGCGTCCACCTCACAGTGTTCAGCTAAACCTACAAGCTAGTGGGGTGCGTCCTGCTCACAGTGTTCAGCTAGATCCGTTTCTGTTATCTTCTTACTGACAGGCAGGCTTGTCTTGTTACAGTAAATACAGCTACCTGAAGAAAATTGCTGGTGTTCTTTTGATCCTATTAGTACCACAGTCAGGCAGCTAGACTATTTACAGTTAGTGCAGTGCGTCCTGCTCACAGTGTTCTGCTAAACCTACAAGTTAGTGGGGTGCGTCCTGCTCACAGTGTTCAGCTAAACCTACAAGTTAGTGGGGTGCGTCCACCTCACAGTGTTCAGCTAAACCTACAAGCTAGTGGGGTGCGTCCTGCTCACAGTGTTCAGCTAGATCCGTTCCTGTTATCTTCTTACTGACAGGCAGGCTTGTCTTGTTACAGTAAATACAGCTACCTGAAGAAAATTGCTGGTGTTCTTTTGATCCTATTAGTACCACAGTCAGGCAGCTAGACTATTTACAGTTAGTGCAGTGCGTCCTGCTCACAGTGTTCTGCTAAACCTACAAGTTAGTGGGGTGCGTCCTGCTCACAGTGTTCAGCTAAACCTACAAGTTAGTGGGGTGCGTCCACCTCACAGTGTTCAGCTAAACCTACAAGCTAGTGGGGTGCGTCCTGCTCACAGTGTTCAGCTAGATCCGTTCCTGTTATCTTCTTACTGACAGGCAGGCTTGTCTTGTTACAGTATTTTAAAGAAAATTGCTGGTGTTCTTTTGATCCTATTAGTACCACAGTCAGGCAGCTAGACTATTTACAGTTCGTGCAGTGCGTCCTGCTCACAGTGTTCTGCTAAACCTACAACTTAGTGGGGTGCGTCCACCTCACAGTGTTCAGCTAAAGCTACCTGTAGAAGGTTGGTGGTGTTCTCATACTACAGGCAGGCAGTTGATTTTGCTAGCTGCAGTATCAGTACATATATATATATATATATATATATATATATATATATATATATATATATATATATATATCCCAGCTTAGTGCAGCTACAGGCCATTAGTATGTCTGGAAGGCCAAGAAGGAGAGGCAGACAGTCACAAGCCAATAAGAGAGGGCAAGCAGGCTCTGTGTCTAGTGCTGGTCGTGGAGACGGTGCATCCTCATCAGCACGTGGCCATGGGACACGCTTGGCCTTTTTTTCGGCAGCTGGCCATGTTGAGCCGCAACATGCGGAAGACTTGGTCGAGTGGATGACCAAGCCGTCCTCATCCTCCTCATCCTCTCTCACCCATGCCCAGGGTACTTTGTCTGGCAAAGCAGCGGCCTCTTCCCTTGGCTCAATGTCATCAGTGACTCCTTCCCTAGCCCCACCATGTCCTCCTGAGGAGTCCCTCGAACTGTTTGACCACAGTGTTGGGTACATGCTCCAGGAGGATGCCCAGCGTTTGGAAGGCTCTGATGATGATACTGAGCTCGATGAAGGCAGTAACACGAGCACGGACAGAGGGGGTGCCCAAGAAGGACAGCAATCTGGCAGTCATGCTCCCCCTGCTGCAGCATACTGCCAGGTTTGCTCCAGTGATGAGGAGGGAGGGGATGATGAGGTCACTGACTCAACGTGGGTGCCTGATAGGAGAGAGGAGGAGGAGGAGGAGGAGGAGGAGGCGGCACATCACCAACGAGGCAGGATGCCCTCCAGGGGCCAGCCTAAGGGCAGCACATTGACTGCATCACACCCCAAAGCTCCACATGTGCAGGGCGCTGCAGTCTCTGCGCGTTATTCAAAAAGTTCTTTGGTGTGGGCCTTTTTTGAGACGAGTGCATCAGATCGCACCGCTGCTATTTGCAACATATGTCTCAAGCGTATCTCGCGTGGCCAAAACATCTCCCGCTTGGGTACCATATGCTTGACCAGACATATGTTGACCTGCCATGCAGTTCGTTGGCAAGCGTATCTAAAAGACCCACACCAAAGAACAAAGAGGACCTCTGCTTGCTCCTCATCAGCTGAGATTTCCAACCCCACTAGACCTTCAGTCCTCTCTGAGACCTGCAGTGAGAGGAATGAAGGTGTAGAATTAGGTGTGTCACAGCCACGTACTTGTGGGCAATCTGATTTTGGTACACCGACGTCAGATTGTACCAGGCAAATTTCCCTGCCCCAGCTGCTGCACCGCCGAAAGAAGTTTGCTCCCAGCCATCCACATGCCCAACGGTTGAATGCTAGCTTGGCAAAATTGCTAGCACTTCAACTGCTGCCTTTTCAGTTGGTAGACTCTGCCCCCTTCCGTGAGTTTGTGGAATGTGCGGTTCCTCAGTGGCAGGTACCCAAACGCCACTTTTTCTCACGGAAGGCAATTCCGGCTCTCTACCAGCATGTGGAAGGCAATGTCCATGCCTCGCTGGACAGGGCGGTCAGCGGTAAGGTGCATATTACCGCTGACTCATGGTCCAGCAGGCATGGACAGGGACGTTACCTAAGTTTCACGGCGCATTGGGTGACTCTGCTGGCAGCTTGGAAGGATGCAGGACAAGGTGCAGTAGTGTTGGAGGTTGTTCCGCCACCATGCCTCCAAAATGCTAATGATTGTGACACACCTCTCTCCTCCACCCCCTCCTCTTCTTCTTCCTCCATGGCCTCTTCCTCGGAACCAGCGGTGCTCCGTAGTCGTTCAAGGGGCTACGCAAGTACGCAGGCCAAAAGATGCCATGCGGTGCTTGAGCTGGTGTGCTTGGGGGACAGGAGCCACACTGGGGCAGAGGTTCTGTCAGCTCTGCAGGGGCAGGTTCAGAGGTGGTTGACGCCACGCCAACTTAACCAATGGTGGTTTGCGACAATGGCACCAACCTCCTCTCTGCCCTCCGACAGGGACAAATGACCCATGTGCCCTGTTTGGCTCACGTCCTGAACTTGGTGGTGCAGCGGTTCTTGGGCAGGTACCCGGGCTTACAGGATGTCCTGAGGCAGGCCAGGAAAGTCTGTGTGCATTTCCGCCGGTCATATAATGCCAGTGCTCGGCTGACGGACCTCCAAAAGGAGTTTAACCTGCCCAAGAACCGCCTAATCTGTGACATGCCCACCAGGTGGAACTCAACGTTGGCCATGCTGCAGCGGCTGCACACGCAGCAGAGGGCCATCAATGAGTACCTGTGCGACTATGGCACCAGGACAGGGTCAGGGGAGCTTGGTTTTTTTTCCCCATGCCAGTGGGCCATGATCAGGGATGCATGCACTGTCCTGTCACCATTTGAGGAGGCCACGAGGATGGTGAGCAGTGACAGTGCATGCATCAGTGACACTGTCCCCCTTGTCCACCTGTTGGAGCACACGCTGCGTGGAATAATGGACAGGGCACTTGAGACAGAACAGAGGCAGGAAGAGGAGGACTTCCTTAGCTCTCAAGGCCCCCTTTATCCAGACAGTGTTCCTGCGTGCCCGCCGATCACACAGGAAGAGGACGAGGAGGAAGAGGAGGAGGAGGAAGATTGTGTCAGTATGGAGGTGGAGCCTGACACTCAGCATCAGCAGCAGTCTTTAAGGGATCAGTCCCAAGAAACACATGGACTTGTACGTGGCTGGGAGGAGGTGGCTGCGGACCATGTCGTCCTTAGTGACCCAGAGGACTCCGGACCGAATGCCTCAGCAAACCTACGCTGCATGGCCTCCCTGATCCTGCAAAGCCTGCGTAAGGATCCTCGTATTCGTGGTATCAAGGAGAAGGACCAATACTGGCTGGCAACCCTCCTTGATCCACGTTACAAGGGTAAGGTTGCGGACCTTATCTTGCCATCGCAGAGGGAGCAGAGGATGAAACATCTTCGGGAGGCCTTGCAGAAAGGTCTGTGCAACGCGTTCCCAGAGACTGGGAGGTTACAAACTCCTGTTTCTGGACAACGTGTTGCTAAGGCTTCGATCAGTCAAAGAAGGAGCGGTGGAGAAGGTGGCCGTCTGACCGATGCGTTCAGACAATTTTTTGGTCCGCAGCCCCAAGGTATGATCGGTTCCAGCAACCATCGCCAGCGTCTGTTTTACATGGTGCAGGAATACCTAGGGGCAAGATCAGACTTGGACACCTTTCCCACCGAAAATCCTCTGGGTTACTGGGTCTTGAGGATGGATCACTGGCCAGAGCTTGCACAGTATGCAATTGAGCTACTGGCCTGTCCTGCATCCAGCGTTCTTTCGGAACGCACATTCAGTGCTGCTGGAGGCGTGGTAACCGATCACAGGGTGCGTCTGTCCACTGACTCGGTCGATCGACTGACCTTCATAAAAATGAATGAGTCTTGGATCACCACCAGCTACCAAGCACCTGATGCTGATGTAACCGAATAATTTTTTTTGAAATCTCAGATCCCTTCAAAGACTGCCTATGCTGATGCTGAGTGACTATCCCTGAGTAATTATCCTCTTCCTCCTCAATCATCACGCTGATAGCTTGTAAGAACATTTTTGGTTCTGGGTGCCACCACCAGTGCCTAAGGCACAATTTTTCAGCCCCTGTTTAACAGGGGCATGTAATTACGATGTTTGATGTAATACTTTGCAGCAGGGCTCGTTCCTGCATTCCAACTAGAGTGTCTGTGAGGGGTTGCAGTGTTGTGGCACCAGCACCAGTGCCTAAGGCCCAATTTTTCAGCCCTTGTTTAACAGGGGCATGTAATTACAATTCTTGATCTAATATTTCACAGCAGAGCCCTGTGAGGGCTTACAGTGTTGTGGCCACAGCAACACCTAAGGCCCAAATTTCTGCTGAGTATATAGGGCAGGACCCTACTTTCAAACAACTAACTTACAAACGACTCCTACTTGCAAACGGAAGGAGACAACAGGAAGTGAAATCTACCCCTAGGAAGGGAAATTCTCTCCTGTAAGAGTTAATATGGGAAAAACATTTCTCCTTTCCACTGATGCTTTCCAATTCATTGGGACAAAAAGTGAGGTGAAATCTTCTGAAGAGGAGGAAAGACAGCAAAACAAATGTCACAGGGGTGATAACCCTTCCCTATGTTTTCCAAAAAGCTTAAAAAAGATTTTTTGGCTGGAGCTAAACACGTTAAAAATGTACCCGTTCAAAATTACAAAGCGATTCTACTTAACAACAAACCTACAGCCTGTATACTGCTGTTCAGAGTATATAGGGCCTGGTGGCCCCACACCTTTCCTTATTTTAATTAGGGTGCGGGGTTCCCCTTAATACCCATACAAGACCCAAAGGGCCTGGTAATGGACTGGGGGGTACCCATGCCGTTTATCTCACTGATTTTCATCCATATTGCCAGGACCCGACATTACATTAAACCCGCAAGCAGTTTTAAATGAGATTTTTTCCTTTAAAAATGACATTTGGTGCAGGGACTTTTCTAAACACGGGAAACACGCGTCATTTTACAGGCATACTATAGACACCCCTCAGGTACGATATTTAAAGGAATATTTCACTTTTTTTTTTTTACTTTAAGCATCATTAAAATCACTGCTCCCGAAAAAACGGCCGTTTTTAAAAGTTTTTTTTGCATTGATACATGTCCCCTGGGGTAGGACCCGGGTCCCCAAACCCTTTTTAGGACAATACCATGCAAATTAGCCTTTAAAATGAGCACTTTTGATTTTGAACGTTCGAGTCCCATAGACGTCAATGGGGTTCTAACGTTCGTGCAAACTTTCGGTCCGTTCGCAGGTTCTGGTGCGAACCGAACCGGGGGGTGTTCGGCTCATCCCTAATGTCCATGTATTCCAGTCCCCTAGGAGGTTAATTGCTTCCGGAATTTGCTGGTGATCTTCCTACCCAGACATTCTGGGTTCTACATCTCTCAATAGCATATTGTCATGAGATCCTCCCTGGAGCTGAAAATACACAATTGCTGTCCTGTTGCTCAACCGCAAGATGACTGGTCACCCTTGATTCTGTGTAGGAAGGTCAAAGTGATAAAAAAGGCTGCCTGACCTTCCAGCACTTTCGAGACTACCTTCCTTGGCTAGCAATCTCCGCTTGCCTTGACCGACAGACCCTTGCAGTGCGCCTTCCAGGCTGTCTTGCCGATATGATTCATCACATTGATCCAGTCAGCTGGTTCGTGACATCCTTAAGGTCTTTCCATCACCGCGAACCGCTGTACATACTGCGTGACACTGACCATAGCTGCGCCGGATCCTGTTTCTTCCGTTGTAGTTGAAACTAGCACCGGTGCCCATGCACCCAAGGAATCATCGGTATGAATGACAACATTACGGAGAGGAGGCTGAGACACCTTCTTCCAGGAAGTAGAGGCATCTGATCTCAGAATTCTCCTTATGACCGTCACCGTCCTTTTCTGATGGAAGCAAACCAGAGGAACCAGTAGAGCCCACACAGGCACTTTAACTGTTGGAAAGCAAAAGTTGGCCTTTTTTTTTTTTTTTTTTTATGTAGAAAGGAATGACGCCCAGGTAGTGGTGAATCTGGAGACCCCGTTCTCCAAGAGGAACTGACACGGCACTGAAACCTCTGTGAATAGTCTTAGAGATATTCATAGGCTAAAAGGCAGGCTGATAAAGTGGAGATGTGTCCAACCAATCGCCAAATTTACTTACTTTGGAATAAAAAAGAAAGGAAAAAAATTTGGGATGTAAGGCTAAGAATCCTGACGAAAGCCTCCAGCCATCTGCTGCAAGCGAATGCTTCTCTCCATCCCCCGCGACCTACAAACAGGGGTGGGTAGGAAACCTACAATCTCTCCTGTGAGATGTGACCAGGACAGCTCCCCTCTGAGTCTGAAGTGTAAGTATTGTAACCGCCATGGTTGCAGTGGATCTGGCAGATCCGAGGGGGAGAAAAATGGTCAGGAGAAGGAACAGCGTGGAATCCACCGAAGTGACCATGAGTGCCTATCCTCCAAGGATCTGCACAATCCACTGTCCAGTAAACCATGATGCGTGCCCATTGGGACTTACCGTAAAAGTCTGGGGATAAAAGGGTTTTGTGGGTACCTGCGGTACACCCAAAGATTTTCATGTATGGACCTTATGAAAGGTTGCCCCTAGAGGAGCGGAACCTAGCGGGAGAAACATATTTATCCCTTTATTTATTATTAATTATTTTTAGTAATAAAGACATTCGGTATTACCTGTCAGCTGCAAACTTCAACCAAGCCGACTTTACTCACCAGCCTCCTGGGCATAGGCACTGCGCCACATCCTGCAGGACTCTTGTTGGGGTGCTGGGTTTGGGAAAGAAGAGCTAAGACTTTCTCCTTGGAACCTCTCTCCTGATTGGGAGCGGCATCCGAGCTATGCTTCTCTGAAGAACGTCTGCCTTTTTATGGCCTCTGGCTCTGGCCTTTGGGCGCGTGGAGCTGAAGAAAATCAAAGCAATACGCATGAGAGGGCACTCTTTACCTGAAAACTTACTGACACGGTGGTCCCCACCCTAAGTGTTGAGGGTCTTTTGTATGGGTGGTGACTGATACTCGAACCATGGAGAAATGGGATGACCAGCTGAGAGACAGACAGCCACAGAAAGACAGAGAAGAGGAAAAATAGATAAGGCAACAGCGACTTCGCTTCTCCCTCTAATAATCTATATCTAAATATATACATCTACACACTCTCTGCTTTCTCCCTTTTTTTTTTTTTTTTAACAATATGCATGCATATATAAATACATGCACATACTGTTCCATATAACACCCCCCACATACATACATACCAACCGACATAAGAACACACACATGTATACACATGAACATTTATACAGCAGAGGGTCAGTCTGGGGCAAGGTCAAGAAAGGGTTAATCGAAGAGGGCAGATATTTCCCCTTCAGACCTGCTAATTGTCAGCTGGGCTGAAAGTCTCAGAGAGGAGCTGTTTGAGTAGGAGAGAGAGACACAGCAGATTGCTGTGTGAAAATGTCCATTGCTGGATGGTGTGCTAGGTGAGCTTTACATAAAGACTGTAGCTCTGATTGGAGCCATGAACTATTACCTATAAGCCTGTGTGCTGCTGAACTGTGAGCTGTACCTGTGCACACAACCGTGTGACAAGACAAGTCTGTCCTATCTTATGTTTATTTTGCCATCCATTTTGCTGAATAAAGCCACTTTTGTTTTAATGGACTGTCACTGAGCCAGCTGTCCACCCCTCTGATCCCCTACAATACACACATCCATATATATATATATATATATATATATATATATATATATATATATATATATATATATACACATACACATACACATACACATACACACACACACACACACACACACACACACACACACACACACACACACACACACACACGCCCACCTGCCTCAAACCTATACATACACCTACAAACATAAGCTATACCTACAGCTGGCCTAGGACAGCAAAGGACAGAGAACCTGTCTAGGGGAAGTAATACCCAGACCAGTGCCACTGCAAGAGGAAAAGAACAGGAGGTGCAGAAAATGAGAAAATGACAGGAGACAAACAAATGCAAAAGTAAGAAGGATGCAAAGCTGGCCTCTCCAAACCCAACAAGCGTTGCAGACACCAACCTTAAAGGCAGATTTCATTCCTAAATAGGAAAAACTGCTCAGCTCCATCGAGACCCACAGAAGGAGCTCCCAAGCTACTCTGGCGCTTTTAGCAGCCTGATACTGGGATTTCGTACTGGGAGAGGCTTAACCCAGCCAGCAGCTGCCTGGAGGCAGAGGGGGGAACATAGTACTGCTTACTCTTCACTGGTGCATGGAGGTATGAGGACAAAAAGAAGAATGGGGCGGGGCCTAACTGGCCTTTAATTTATGCTATTTCATTGGTCCTGAGGGAGGGGAGAAAGGCGGAGCCTATCACTAGTATGCTGCCATGGTGGCGTCAGGAAAGTCATTTAAAACTGCTTACGGCTTTAATGTAATGTCGGGTCCCGGTAATATGGATGAAAATCAGTGACAAACGGCATGGGTACCCTCCCCAGTCCATTACCAGGCCCTTTGGGTCTTGCATGGATATTAAGGGGAACCCCGCACTCAAATTAAAAAAGAAAGGCGTGGGGCCTCCAGGCCCTATATACTCTGAACAGCAGTATACAGGCGGTGCAAACAAGACAGGGACTGTAGGTTTGTTGTTAAGTAGAATCTGTTTGTAATTTTGAACTGGTACATTTTTAAAGTGTTTAGCTCCAGCCAAAAAGTCTATTTTAAGCATATTGGAAAACATAGGGAAGGGTTATCACCCCTGTGACATTTGTTTTGCTGTCTGTGCTCCTCTTCAGAAGATTTCACCTCACTTTCTGTCCCAATTAAATTTTTTTTTTGAAAATGTGGGTTTTTTAGTGAAACAAGGATTGGTGATAAAGCATCAGTGGAAAGGAGAAATGTTTTTCCCATATTAACTCTTACAGGAGAGAAGTTCCCTTCCTAGGGGTAGATTTCATCTCACTTCCTGTTGTCTCCTTCCGTTTGTAAGTTGGATGTTTGAAAGTAGGGGCCTGCCCTATATACTCTGCAGAAATTGGGGCCTTAAGAGTTGGTGTTGCCACAACACTGTAAGTCTTCACAGGGCCCTGCTATGATCAAGAATTGTAATTACATGCACCTGTTGAACAGTGGTAGAAAAATTGGGCCTTTGGTGGTGGTGCTGGTGCCACAATACTGTAAGTCCTCACAGTTACTCTTGGTGGGCGCAGAAACGGGCCCTGCTGTGAAATATAAGATCAAGAATTGTAATTACATGTCCCTGTTGAACAGGGGCAGAAAAATTGGGCCTTAGGCACTGGTGCTGGTGCCACAACACTGCAACCCCTCACAGATACTCTAGTTGAGCGCAGCAACGAACCCTCCTGCAAAATATTGCATCAAAAATTGTAATTACATGCCCCTGTTAAACAGGGGCTGAAAAATCGGGCCTTAGCCACTGGTGGCGGTGCCCAGAAACAAAACTATTCTTACAAGCTATCAGCATGATCATTGAGGAGGAAGAGGATAGTCACTCAGCATAACAGGATAGTTACTCAGTATCAGCATAGGCAGTCTTGAAGTAATCTCACATTTCAAAAAAAAATTCGGTTACATCAGCATCAGGTGCTTGATATCTGGTAGTGATCCAAGACTGATTCATTTTTATGAAGGTCAGTCGATCGAACAAGTTGGTGGACAGGCGCACCCTGTGATCGGTTACAAAGCCTCCAGAAGCACTGAATGTGCGTTCCGAAAGAACACTGGATGCAGGACAGGCTAGTAGCTCAATTGCATATTGTGCAAGCTCTGGCCAGTGATCCATCCTCAAGACCCAGTAACCCAGAGGAGCCCCTAGGTATTCCTACACCATGTAAAACAGACACTGGAGATGGTTGCTGGAACTGATCATACCTTGGGGCTGCGGACTAAAAAATTGTCTGAATGCATCGGTCAGACGGCCACCTTCTCCACCGCTCCTTCTTTGACTGACCGAAGCCTCAGCAACACGTTGTCCAGGAACAGGAGTTTTTAACCTCCCAGTCTCTGGGAACGCGTTGCACAGACCTTTCTGCAAGGCCTCCCAAAGATTTTCCATCCTCTGCTCCCTCTGCAATGGCAAGATAAGGTCCGCAACCTTGCCCTTGTAACGTGGATCAAGGAGGGTTGCCAGCCAGTAACGATCCCTCTCCTTGATACCACAAATACGAGGATCCTTCCACAGGCTTTGCAGGATCAGGGAGGCCATGCAGCGTAGGTTTGCTGAGGCATTCGGTCCGGAGTCCTCTGGGTCACTAAGGACGACATGATCTGCAGCCACCTCCTCCCAGCCACGTACAAGTCCATGGGTATCTTTGGACTGTAAATGATCCCTTAAAGACTGCTGCTGATGCTGAGTGCCAGGCTCCACCTCCATACTGACACAATCCTCCTTCTGTGTGATTGGCGGGCACGCAGGAACATTGTCTGGATAAAGGGGGCCTTGAGAGCTAAGGAAGTCCTCCTCTTCCTCCCTCTGTTCTGCCTCAAGTGCCCTGTCCATTATTCCATGCAGCGTGTGCTCCAACAGGTGGACAAGGGGGACAGTGTCACTGATGCATGCACTGTCACTGCTCACCATCCTTGTGACCTCCTCAAATAGTGACAGGACAGTGCATGCATCCCTGATCATGGCTCACTGGCGTGGGGAAAGAAAACATGCTCCCCTGACCCTGTCCTGGTGCCATAGTCGCACAGGTACTCATTGATGGCCCTCTGCTGCATGTGCAGCTGCTGCAGCATGTCCAATGTTGAGTTTCACCTGGTGGGCATGTCACAGATTAGGCGGTTCTTGGGCAAGTTAAATTCCTTTTGGAGGTCAGCCAGCCGAGCACTGGCATTATATGACCGCCGGAAATGCACACAGACTTTTCTGGCCTGCCTCAGGACATCCTGTAAGCCCGGGTACCTGCCCAAGAACCGCTGCACCACCAAGTTAAGGACGTGAGCCAAACAGGGCACATGGGTCAGTTGTCCCTGTCGGAGTCCCTGTCAGTTGTCCCTGGCAGAGAGGAGGTTGGTGCAATTGTCGCAAACCACCATTCCTGGCTTAAGCTGGCATGGCGTCAACCACTTCTGAGCTGACAGAATCTCTGCCCTAGTGTGGCTCCTGTCCCCCATGCACACCAGCTCAAGCACCGCATGGCATCTTTTGGCCTGCGTATTTTGCATAGCCCCTTGAACGCCTATGGAGCACTGCTGGTTCCGAGGACAAAGCACAGGAAGAGGCCATGGAGGAAGAAGAGGAGGGGGTGGAGGAGAGAGGTGTGTCAGAATCACCAGTAGTAGCATTTTGGAGGCGTAGTGGTGGAACAACCTCCAACATTACTGCACCTTGTCCTGCATCCTTCCCAGCTGCCAGCAGAGTCACCCAATGTGCAGTGAAACTTAGGTAACGTCCCTGTCCATGCCTGCTGGACCATGAGTCAACTAATATGCACCTTACCGCTGACCGCCCTGTCCAGCGAGGCCAAGACATTGCCTTCCACATGCCGGTAGAGAGCCGGAATCACCTTCCATTAGAAAAAGTGGCGTTTGGGTACCTGCCAATGAGGAACTGCACATTCCACAAACTCACGGAAGTGGGCAGAGTCTACCAACTGAAAAGGCAGCAGTTGAAGTGCTAGCAATTTTGCCAAGCTAGCATTCAACCGCTGTGCATGTGGATGGCTGGGAGCAAACTTCTTTCTGCGGTGCAGCAGCTGGGGCAGGGAAATTTGACTGGTATAATCTGACGTTGGTGTACCAATAGCAGATTGCCCACAAGTACTTGGCTGTGACACACCTAATTCTACACTTTCATTCCTCTCAGTGCAGGTCTCAGAGAGGACTGAAGGTATAGTGGGGTTCGAGATCCCAGTTGATAAGGAGCAAGGAGAAATCCTCTTTGTTCTTTGGTGTGGGTCTTTTAGGTACGCTTGCCAACCAACTGCATGGCAGGTCAACATATGTCTGGTCAAGCATGTGGTGCCCAAGCGGGTGATGTTTTGGCCATGCGAGATACGCTTGAGACATATGCTGCAAATAGCAGTGGTGCGATATGATGGACTCGTCTCAAAAAAGGCCCACACCAAAGAACTTTTGGAATAACGCGCAGAAACAGCAGCGCCCTGCACATGCAGAGCTCTGCAGTGTGATGCAGTCAGTGTGCTGCCCTTAAGCTGGCCCCTGGATGGCAGCCTGCCTCGTTGGAGATGTGCCTTCTTCTCCTCCTCTCTCCTATCAGGCACCCACGTGAGACTCCTCATCACTGGAGCAAACCTGGCTGTATACTGCAGTAGGGGGAACATGACTGCCAGATTGCTGTCCTTCTTGGGCACCCCCTCTGTCTGGGCTCACGTTACTGCCTTCCTCTAGCTGCATACCATCATCAGAGCCTTCAAAACGCTGGGCATCCTCCTGGAGCATGTACCCAACACTGTGGTCAAACAGTTCGGGGGACTCCTCAGAAGGACATGGTGGGGATAGGGAAGGAGTGACTGATACCATTGAGCCGAGGGAAGAGGCTGCGTTGGTAGCTGCTTTGCCAGACAAAGTACCCTGAATCTGGGTGAGAGGATGAGGAGGATGAGGACGGCTTGATCATCCACTCGACCAAGTCTTCCTCATGTAATAATTGGTGCTGTGCTGCTCTTTAAAAAAAAAAAACTGTGCTGCTAGAGGTAGTAGTACAAAGGTAAATGAACATGTAAAATGATATAAACATATAAAAAAACAGAAACAATATAAGAATAAGTACAATCAATATAGAGCACTTCTATACCCAATAGGTGCAGTTTGATATTCCACAATAATCGGTGGTAATAGCAAAGTGCAAAGTGCAAGAAAATCATTCAATAAAGATTTAAGGCCAGATGTGATAAGTATCTTACTGGAAACACTAAAATCAATATATAATCACTAAAAACCTAAATGGATCCTGCAAGTAGGCAAAAAACATTGTGCAAAAAACAGCAATTAATAAATTAAATGTATGTATAACGTTCCGTCCTGTCCCTTTCCCCTACGCGTGTTCGATACAAGGGGTATTTCGTATCTTCATCAGGGGGTGATTTCACCCCCTGATGAAGATACGAAATACCCCTTGTATCGAACACGTGTAGGGGAAGGGGACAGGACGGAATGTTATACATACAACCTGTTGGGATAGATTAGCACGCCACCCCATACCGGCCGCTGTTGCCCGTTTGTCTCTGCTGTTTTAGTGTGGCGCCCTTAAGCGCCTTGTTACTGTGAGTACCCATTGCGGGATTTGTTTATGATTTTAATAAATTTAGTACATACTGCACCATGAAGTCCTTTTTATGTTGATATATTGAGGTACAAACGGGACCAGGACCCTGCATATAACATCGAACCCAGAGAGGTTCTAAGGTGCATTCTGACCAAGCTTAATTGCAAGGTCGCACGCCCTAAGGTGAAAGGCTATCACCTGGGGGGGAGAACTTGTATGAGCACACAGCACTTTAGTTTGTGTTCACCATAACACATGAATGGATTGTGGAAGATCTGTGGACTGTTAATTTGATCATTGCACAGCAACACAGCACTGAATTGCATAGAATCACATGGATGCAACACCAAATCGCATGGATGCGGTTTTTTGTATTTTTTAACTTTTTATTGTTTGAACATTGCACTAACACCATATTGCATAGATGCAGCACTGAAATGCATGGATGCAACACTAAATCGGACTGTTAATTTAATCATTGCACAGCAACACAGCACTGAATTGCATAGAATCACATGGATGCAACACCAAATCGCATGGATGCGGTTTTTTGTATTTTTTAACTTTTTATTGTTCGTACATTGCACTAACACCATATTGCATAGATGCAGTACTGATATGCTTAGATTCAACACTAAATCGCATGGATGTTTGTGTTGAACTATCTATTGATGTTTGAAAATTGCACAAGCTTTGTGGAATATTTGCAATACACAGGCTTATTGGAGCACTTTTACCTATTTATTCATTCATTAAAATGTATTGCACATTAACGTATAGTATAGTATTAATAGTTATTAATAGATTTTGTATATGTTAAGCACAATATCACTTTATTAATATTTTAGTGGAAATTTCTTATTTTTTATTTTGATAAGCGCAGCGTGTGTACAATTTGGGGTACTGCTTTTGTTAAGGTGATTTTCTATTTTGACAGGTCATATGAAAGGTACCTACTGTTCCCAGTGATTGGGAACAGTGATCTCTGTCATGTCCCTGGCAACCCATCCCCCCAACAGTTAGAACACACCTAGGGAACAAATTTAACCCCTTTGATCACCCCCTATTGTTAAATTAAAAAATATATATTTTTAGTCTGGCACTCTGTCATTCTGTCAGTACCCTCAAGGTTTGATCATATAACATATATTAATTTATTATCATCATTGGGAATCATACCGCAGGTACGTGTGGCTTCTTGCAAGCTCCTTTGTACTGGATTCCATCTTGGGGGGACTAAGTGTAGCAAATTGTCATTTCTTCAGTGTTGTCACATGAAAAGATAGAATAAAATATTTAGAAAAATGCAAGGGATGTACTCACTTTTGTGAGATACTGTATGTACACGGCAATGGTATATAGTCCCCAAAGATGGAATCCAGTACAAAGGAGCTTGCAAGAAGCCACACTCTTGACATCTCCAGAGGAAGAAGCAAATGGCACCTGCGGTATGATTCCCAATGATAATAAATTAATATATGTTATATGATCAAACCTTGAGGGTACTGACAGAATGACAGAGTGCCAGACTAAAAATATATATATATTTTTTATTTAACAATAGGGGGCGATCAAAGGGGTTCCCTAGGTGTGTTCTAACTGTAGGGGAGATGGGCTGCCAGGGACATGACAGAGATCACGGGGAACAGTAGATCCCTTTCATGTAACCTGTCAGAACGGAAAATCGCCTTGTTAACAAAGGCAGTTCCCCGTTCTGCCTCTGTAATAGGCGATCGCGGGTCGCCGGCGGACATCTACGGCGATTTGTGCAGGAGAGCCGACCTGCCGCCGTATATGGATGGTGGCTGGCCGGCAAGAGGTAAAGAATAGTACTCTAGAAGCATCAACTCTTCAAATTTATATCTAAAAAATGTGATAGCGCTGCTGCATTCTGACAAATAATGTATAAATCCAATAATATGCAATAAATAAATAATTATAATAAATGCATGTGCTGTATAAATATACAGTCCAATAGTAAATGTATAAAAAGTTGATTGAAACAAAAAATCTTCTTATATAGGTTGTGTTTCAAATTACACTGTGAGAAAAAAGTGCTTCTCGAGTAAAAAATCCATTATTAATGTGCAATAAATGCATTTGCTGAAAAAATGAATAGTCCAAAACCGAATATATATGAAAGTTAATTGGAACACAACATCTTCTTATATAGAGTCTGCTTCAAATTCCACTGTGAGAAAAAAGTGCTTCTCAGATAAACCAACAATCTTTGACAAGTGCTCCCTTCACCAGGTGAAAGGGCTGTTCATCTCATTCTTAGACCATGAAAGGGTCAAACTCGCTCACAACTAATGATAATTCCCATCAGGAAAAAGGCTCTACACTGATCTTTAATGGCTCCCACCAAGGTCCTGCAGGCATCAAACACGCTTTTATTATATATGACGCTGAGCACGTGCACTCAACTTCTTTGGTCGACCATGGCGAGGCCTATCTGAGTGGAACCTGTCCTGGTAAACCGCTGTATGGTCTTGGCCACCATGCTGCAGCTCAGTTTCAGGGTCTTGGCAATCTTCTTATAGCCTAGGCCATCTTTATGTAGAGCAACAATTCTTTCTTTCAGATCCTCAGAGAGTTCTTTGCCATGAGGTGCCATGTTGAACTTCCAGTGACCAGTATGAGAGAGTGAGAGCGATAAAATCAAATTTAACCACTTCAATACAGGGCACCTATACAACTTCCTGCCCAGACCAATTTTCAGCTTTCAGCGCTGTTGCACTTTGAATGATAATTGCGCGATCATTCTACACTGTACCAAAACTACATTTTTATCATTTTGTTCCCATAAATAGAGCGTTCTTTTGGTGGTATTTGATCACCTCTGGGATTTTTATTTTCTGCTAAACAAAAAAAAAAGACAGAAAACTTTGAAAAAAAAAACGTTTTTTTTTTGTTTCAGTTACAAAACTTTCTAAATAACTACGTTATCTCCTTCACTGATGGGCACTGATGGGGCTGCACAAACGGGCACTGATTAGGTGGCACTGATGGACACCGATGAGGTGGCACTGATGATGGGCACTAATATGCGGCACTGATGGGGCACTGATAGGCGACACTAATGGGCACTGATAGGTGGCACTGATATGCAGCACTGATGGGTACACATAGGTGGCACTGATGGGCACTGATAGGCGGCATGGATGGGCACTGATAGGTGGCACGGATGGGCATGGATGGGCACTGATAGGTGGCACTGATGTACAGTAATTGATGGTACAGATGGATGCCAATCAGTGCCAAACAATGCCTGCCAATCAGTGATGCCCATTGTGGGCACTGATTGGCATCCATTGTGGGCACTGATTGGCATCCATTGTGGGCACTGATTGGCATCCATTATGGGCACTGATTGACATGCCTGGTGGTCTAGGGTGGCACACCTGGTGCTGACATCCCTGGTTGTCCTAGTGGCGTCCCTGGTGGGCCTAGTGGTGTCCCTGGTGGTCCAGTGTGGGCATTCTCGGGGGGATGCGCTGATAATCAATCAGCACAGACCCTCCCATGAGAGGAGCAGCCGATCGGCTCACCTCTACTCGTGTCTGACAGACGCGAGTGAGGAAAAGCAGATCAATGGCTCTTCCTGTTTACACTGTGATCAGCCATTATTGGACACAGCTGATCACATGGTAAAGAGTCTCCATCAGAGACTCTTTACCGTGAACGGTGTTGCGGTGTGTCAGACTGACACACAGCAACAACGATCGCCACGATGCGCTCCCCCATGGGCACGCGGCGGCTGTTATCCTGCTGGACATCATATGATGTCCAGTCAGGATATTGAAACTATTTTGCCACTGTCATTTTGTTATATGGCGGGCGGCAAGTGGTTAACACAACTGACACCAGGGAGGAAAAATGGCTAATTGGGCCCAATTTGGATATTTTCACTTAGGGGTGTACTCACTTTTGTTGCCAGAGGTTTAGTGAGGCCCGGAACAGAAAAGACAGAAAGAAAAAGTAGTGCAGGGCCGGGCATGACAGTGTGTTTAGGGGAGACAATGCATGGGTTAATATGAAGAGCTAAGCGGGGAGGGGACAGTGAGTAAAGTCCAGGGGGAAGTGGTGCTATATAAGGAGGAGGCGGGACTGGGCTGGGAAACAGAAAGTTGTGGAGAAAGAAAGGAGGAGGCAGTTTTTTCCACCCGCCCTCCCTATATGTTGTCTGTGTTTGTTGGTTTATGTGTTTTCTTTCATTCAGGAGCATGGCAGATGGTCGTCATGGCAGATGTGGATTGGCGGTGTTTTGTTGGTCTTTGATGGTGGCAGTAAACATATGTGATGGAAAGGGGTGGGGGGCTCATCGGTAGTATGTGCCCCTCTGGTGTATTCCAGCGAAAGGTTAGCTGGAATACTGTAATGGTTGCACTGCGGGAAAGGGGTTGTCGCCAAGCTGATTTTCCACTGGAGGCCTATCATGTGGAAAAAGGTCCCGCAGTGTATTGGTGGAATATGTGTTGGAGTTCGGGGTGCCGTCAAAGACCAACAGACTGGAATTAAACAAGTTGTTACGGATGTGATGTTTTGGTATATATTTGATATTGGAGTTATTTATATGGTGTGAATAATAGGCTGCTATAGCCATTTATACTCCAAAATTAAGGCGCGGTCTCATCATTTTAGAGGGGTAGGAAATGGGGATGTTGGAGTACAAGTGGTATAGCGGTAAGAGGCAGGTTGGGTACCTCTGAACTACACTGGTCAAGACAATAATGGCTGTGTGAGTTATTTTGAGGGGACAGCACATTTACACTGTTATACAAGCTGTACACTCACTATTTTACATTATAGCAAAGTGTAATTTCTTCAGTGTTGTGACATGAAAAGATATAATAAAATATTTACAAAAATGTGAGGGCTGTACTCACTTTTGTGAGATACTGTAGACGTGTGTGCACTATGAAATGTTTTGAATTTTGAGTTTCTTAATGTATTTTTTTTTTTTAGAGTAAATAATGGAAGACCATAACAGTACAAATCGAAACACATCAGGGTATCTATGTGCCTGTCATTCTGTAATGTAATGTTTTGCTCCACTGTATCAATATTTGCTATTCATGATGAAATGTGTTCTGTATTGTATAACCAGAGCTCATATTTTAATTCATAAATGCTATTGGAATATATGGCAATAAAAATAATTTTACAAACAGTTACCTCCTTGGTCAATTTAACCTTTCTGTGCTGCTAAAAAACCCCTTGGGGGAACTTTTCCATATTGCTAGTGTTATCCCCTTCCCTGCCAGTGACATTTACACAGTAATCAGTGGCTATTTATATCCCACTAAAAATCGCAGATCACCGCCATTACTAGTAAAAAAAAATTAAAATGCCATAAATCTATCCCTTCTTTTGTAGACACTATAACTTTTGTGCAAACCAATCAATATACGCCTATTGCGTTTTTTTTTTTTACCAAAAATATGTAGAAGAATATATATCGGCCTACACTGATGAATAGATTTGTTTTCCTAAGACTCCAGTCTACGTGTGGGTTAACCCCACCTCCTCTCCAATGCTATAAGACCTCACTCCCATAAATTTGAGCTCACCACTAGAGACTGCGTTCCTTTTTTTCTCCTCATTGGACCTACAAGCAATGTACTCACATTTATGGATGTCCAATCGATCAAGGAAGGTTAGTGCCGGGCATACGTTCTTAGCGGTGCCAAGATAGCCCAGGCCTAGGGATGAGCTTCGAGTTCAAGTTGAACTCATGTTCGACTTGAACATCAGCTGTTTGCCAGTTCGCCGAACAGCGAACAATTTGGGGTGTTCGCTGCAAATTCGAAGGCCACGGAACACCTTTTAAAAGTCTATGGGAGAAATCAAAAGTGCTAATTTTAAAGGCTTATATGCAAGGTATTGTCATAAAAAGTGTTTGGGGACCTGGGTCCTGCCCCAGGGGACATGGATCAATGCAAAAAAGTTTTAAAAACAGCTGTTTTTTCGGGGGAGCAGTGATTTTATTAATGCTTAAAGTGAAACAATGAAAGTGTCATATTCCTTTAAATTTTGTACCTGGGGGGGTGTCTATAGTATGCCTGTAAAGGGGCGCATGTTTCCCGTGTTTAGAACAGTCTGACAGCAAAATGACATTTCAAAGGAAAAAAAGTTTAAAACTACTCGTGCTATTAATCAATTGCCGGTCTGACAATACACATAAAAGTTAATTGATAAAAACGTCATGGAATTCCCCACAGGGGAACCCCAAACCAAAATTAAAAACAAAATGAAGTGGGGGTTCCCCCTAAATTCCATACCAGGCCCTTCAGGTCTGGTATTTATATTAAGGGGAACCCCAGCTAAAATTTTAAAAAATGCGAGCACGCAACCGAGCACGCAACCTGGCAGGCTGCAGGAAAAGAGGGGGGACGAGAGAGCACCCCCCCTCTTGAACCGTACCAGGCCATATGCCCTCAACATTGGAAGGGTGCTTTGGGGTAGCCCCCTAAAAGACCTTGTCCCCATGTTGATGGGGTGGAGATGGTTCTTAAAGGGGAAGCTGCACTGCTATTTGTACCCTTTTCTCCTAGGATGTGTGGGTGTTCCTACAAGGCTGCAGGATCATCAACAATTTGTCCGCCAGGGTGCCATGGACAGTTCACTGCCTCCGTGCGGCCAGCCCTCATGCTCCTGGTACACGGGGTGTGAGAAGGGGGGCCAGGTCCATGATTGAATGGACATATCCCCTAATGTCATGCTTTCTACCCTTCTCTTTTTAGCCCATCCAGGTTGGATCGCCAGTCTACCATCTGAGATGACAGGGAGGTTGCCAGGCCACAACGTCAACCTTCCTCATCCAGGTCCAGATGTGACTCTCCATCTAGGACCAATCAGCAGAGGAGATGTTCCCATTCCTCCTCCAGACACCACACTCACCACCAGGACTGATCGCAGATACTGCTGGGGATGTGGGACCTGAGTACCGGAGGTCAAGTCATTATGTGACCCTTGTTATGCCAAGGCAATCGGGGAAAAAGAGGCTGAAAGCCAGCATATGGAATCATTAGTTAAACGTGTGGTGCAGCAATCCCTCAAGGAGTGGGGTACAACCCACACGTGGAGCCAGTCCACCACTCTATCTAGCTCCCTGGCTGGCGAGGCCCAGGAGGATCCGGACCCATTCCAGCCTTATGTCGGAGGCTTCGACTTCACCCTTGTTTCCCCACTAATTAAGGCGGTCAAAGAGGCCCTCAAGTGGGAAGATCCTTTCACTCCCCGGCTAAGCAAAGGAAGTTCTTTAAACACCTGGGGAAGGAACATTCCAACTTTCCGCTCCTTTCTGACTCGAAGGACATCATTGATGAGGAGTGGCGCAAGGTAGATAAGAAGGCTTCTATGTCAAGTAAAACCTCCAGATTATACCCCTTCAAGGCAGAGGAAGTGAAACATCTGGAAAACGCTCCCCTCCTAGACGCAGCACTGATGCGACTGGCCAAACACGTCACTCTTCCCTTAAAGGACGCTATATCTTTCAAGGATGGGCTTGAGAGGAGAATACACCAAGACCTCAAGAGCATTTACAAACCCGCCTTGGCACCCCCGGCCATGTCCAATTCCATGGAGGCCTGTACAGAGAACGTGGACTCTGTGCTCAGGGGAGTCTCAGATGAACTGGCCAGGGGCTCACCAGTCCAGAAATTAAAGCTGGCAGTGGCCTTCCTGGGGAAGGCTTCGATTGATCTTATCCGCCTGCTGTCCCAGATTATGCTGTCCTCGGTCATGGCTAAGCGGGCCTTATGGTTATGCCCTTGGCTCGCTGACCCAGCATCCAAACAAGCCTGCTGTAGGATGCCCTTTGAGGGGCCCTTGTTGTTCGGCAACAGGCTGGACAGTGCCATAGCCCGGGCCATGGGTGGGAGGTCAGGCTTCCTGCCCCAGTATAGGCATCTGCTCTCAGAAGAGGCCCCAGCGCAGAAGACTCAGTACGGAGCAGTCAAGAGAGGTATGCTCTTATAGGCCCAGTCGAAACTTCAGAAGGAATTGGAGCAGTGGGCAGGCATCCTTTCAAAAGCCAGCTAAAAGCCAGGCATCCAGTGGATGTGAGCCGGCTAAGTCATTTTGAAATTGGGCCCACCAAGGCGGATCAGGTGGGGCGTGTCTGCTTCTCTTCCGACATATCTGGGTGGCCTCAATCTCAGACTACTGGACGATCAAGACAGTCTCCACAGGCGATACATGGTCCTTCACCAGTACTCCTCCCCCCAGGTTTATTTCTACCCTGCTACCACGGTCTGAGGAAAAGAAGCAGGTGTTACTGTCCTATGTGGATTCGCTGTTAGCATAGGGAGCAGTGGTGCCTGTCCCGAAAGGCGAAGAGTTCCACGGGTATACTCCCCTCTCTTCTTGATGCAAAATAAAAACAGTTCATGGAGCCCCATGATAGACCTAACTTATCTAAACAAGTTTATAAAATACGAAAGATTCAAAATGGAGACTCTGTCTACCATCCAGCAAGCCATGCAGCCAGGTGATTGGCTAATCTCAATCGACTTAAAAGATGCCTAGGGGGGCGTGGTCTAACTCCGGTCCAAATGGACGCTTGAACCGAGTCCTCCAGCACATGGGAGCACCTAAAATCAGCTACAGGACCCATATCGAGAATCCCAAACATGGGAAAGGGAGAATGAAGCTCCTCCACCACCTGCAATCCACCAGGGGTGAACCAGCAGCAAATTAACAACATCCCTGCGATGTTCCAGTCATCACAGGGGGAAGGCCTCACAGCCTCGGCCTTGCCCCAGACGATGGTCCCGCTCGGCAGCTCCTGTCCTATAACAGACGGCGGGCACATCGGAGCTCCACAGCCTGCACAGCCACCACAGCCTCCTCAGCCTGCACAAACTTCACAAGCCTCTCTGACCTACAGGCTGTGGCAATGGACATAAAAGCAACTTTGTTGGCAGCAATCACAGACCTCAGGGCAGACATTCAGGGCATAGCAGCCAGGATGGGATCAGTGGAGTAGGCCACAGCATGCCATGCGGATGCCATAAAACAGGTACAGAAAACTTCTGACTCCCCCATCGAGTTTGAAAGGATACACAGAGCTCTCAGACCAAGAGGGTGGGACACTGATACCCCCAGGGACATAATATGCTGCCTAGTAAATTTTCCCCCGAAAGAAGCTATCTTAAAAAAAGCAAGAGAAATAAACAGAGTTCTCTTTAATGGAAACTAAATAAAACTCTACCAAGACCTTTCAAATATTACACTACAGCAACACAGAGCATTACGCCCGATTCTGGATCAACTGCAAACCAGAGGCATTCCTTACAGATGGAAGTTTCCATTCTGCCTTTCAGCCACATGGAAAGGTCATACAGCACTGTTACACATGCCTGATGATCTTCAAGCTTTCTGCGACATACTTAATATGCCTATCACTGAGATTCCTGAATGGTACAATTCATTCATGATAAATGAAACATGGATCGAAGTAACCAACAACTACGCACCAAGAGCACAAATAAACAGATTGCCGCCGCAGATCTCCTCAGCACAATACAACAGAAGAGGAGAAGCTCAGGGAAGTCCTGGGATTTCACTGCCTCGATGCAGAGATTGCATGGATCGCCTGGATCACATGGACACTTGAAATTGAATAGACCTTTATGTTCATCACTTCATAATTTTTCACTCTTTAATATCTGACACACAGACATCTAATGCTAATTCAGATTATGGAACAATGAATCCTACAGCAAGCATCTATATTGCCATGCAGCCCAAAGCCCAGTTTTCAAACTATCTGTTTGATATTACCCCTCCCCCTGTTTTTGTTTTTGCTTTTTCTTTCCACAGTTTATACACATATTGTTAACATAGCAAGCCCTTCGCTTCTGACAAGAGAGTTGAGAAACACTCGGACAGTACGGGTTTAGAGTAATTTTGAATCACGTTTCCAGGTGTCCTGCTGCCTGGAACCCGGACAAATGCTCCATACCGCACTGTGGCTCAGGGCTCCATGCGTTCAGCTGGGGGCCGGGGCAGGAACATTACTAGGTTTTCAGGCAGAGGTTCTTATGCTAATACAGCAGTTCGGACAATTTAATCAGTCCTGATGCTGTTTCTATAGTATCCTGTCGACTTTCTCAGGCAATGCACAGGATCCTACAGGAGAAGAGGTACCCGGCAGACACTGAGGGTAGGGGCACTCGAACCCTGGAAAACTTTACAGAGGAGGAGACCACTATAGAAGAAAGAGTCTGGCCAGCAGTGCCCAGTCAATGTTTGGGTGTCAGTGGAGAATCGGGGATGGGAGCTCCATGATCGGCCGATCAGCATGTCATTTATCACACAGACAGCTGACTGGGAAAAGACTGCAGGAGACCAGCCGCAGAATCGGATACATTCACAATACTTGGCTGGGTAAGAAAACCTGACCTGAGGAGGGAAGGGAAGAGGGGGGAATTCTTAGTATTCTTTGCTATCACCTCTGTGTTGTATGTGATGATCGAGAGTCAGGCCCGGTGCCAGCATAATACAGTGTCCTGCATAGAATAGTGTGTCCACTCCACAGGTCCTCCTGTCATCCTGCCCCCCTCCTGTCACACTGCTTGCCCCCCTCCTGTCACACTGCCTGCACCAGTCCTGTCACACTGCCTGCCCCCCCTCCTGTTATCCTGCCTACCTCCTGTCATCCTGCCCCCTCCTGTCACTCTGCCCCCTCCTGTCACTCTGCCCCCTCCTGTCACTCTGCCTGCCCCCCTCCTGTCACTCTGCCCCCCTCCTGTCACTCTGCCCCCTTCTGTCACACTGCCTGCCACCCTCCTGTCATCCTGCCTACCTCCTGTCATCCTGCCCCCTCCTGTCATTCTGCCCCCCTCCTGTCATTCTGCCCCCCTCCTGTCACACTGCCTGCCCCCCTCCTGTCACACCGCCTGCCCCCCTCCTGTCACACTGCCTGCCCCCCTCCTGTCACACTGCCTGCTCCCTCCTGTCACACTGCCTGCCCACATCGTGTAACACTGCCTGCCCCCTTCTGTCACACTGCCTGCCCCCTCCTGTCATACTGCCCCCTCCTGTCATCCTGCCCCCTCCTGTCACACTGCCTACCCCCCTCCTGTCATCCTGCCTAACTCCTGTCACACTGCCTGCTCCCCTCCTGTCACCCTGCCTCCTCCTGTCACTCTGCCTGCCCCATCCTGTCACCCTGCCCCCTCCTGTCACACTGCCTGCCCCCCTCCTGTCATCCTGTCTACCTCCTGTCACACTGCCTGCCCCCCTCCTGTCATCCTGCCCCTTCCTGTCACTCTGCCCGCCCCCTTCTGTCACCCTGCCCCCCTCGTGTCACCCTGCCCCCTCCTGTCATCCTGCCCTCTCCTGTCACATTGCCTGCCCCCCTCCTATCACACTGCCTGCCCCCCTCCTGCCATCCTACCTCCTGTCACACTGCCTTCCCCCCTCCTGTCATCCTGCCCCCTCCTGTCACTCTGCCTGCCCCCTCCTGTCATCCTGCCCCCTCCTGTCACACTGCCTACCCCCCTTCTGTCACACTGCCTACCCCCCTTCTGTCACACTGCCTACCCCCCTTCTGTCACACTGCCTGCCCCCTTATGTCACACAGCCTGCCCCATCCTGTCATCCTGCCCCCTCCTGTCATCCTGCCCCCTTCCTGTCACACTGCCTGCCCCCCTCCTGTCATCCTGCCCCCTCCTGTCACTCTGCCTGCCCCCTCCTGTCATCCTGCTATATCACCTCCTTACCACCTGTTTAAACCCCACAGCATTACCCCGACATTTAATGCATTGCATATGGATGCGGGGAGCCCCCATTCACTTGAATGGGCCACATTCAGCAGTCAATACTGCTCGCTGAACCCAACAGTGCAGACATGTTTTGTTGCACTGTGATGCAAAACATTTTGGCTGTGGCAGGTATACATCCCCCTCTGTTGCCTTTTCAGCTTGAAGGAAATGGTTGGGTAGCAGTAAAAACACAGCTCAACCTCTAATTTTTACTGTCCCCCCAACCACAAGTGTAAACGGAGTCGCAGGACACTCTGAAGTGTGATCCATAGTGGTTAATGTTTTGGAGGTATTTTACAGGTGGTGAAGAAGCATTATGTTGCCTCCTCACCACCTGTTTTTACCCCTAAAAACCCTTGCCACTGTGCTGTAGCCATGTGCATTGCACATGGTTGCAGCGCAGCCCCATTTAGGTGAATGGTGGAGTTAAGCAAGCGCAGTGCCGTGCGGCCGTGCACCACTAAAATGTTCAGGTTTGGCTTGAAGAAAAGGTGGATACCCTAGCTGGGACCGACCCGCTCAGTGCCCAGCCAGCACAGTTCCCCCACCTCCCGAGGGAGGCTTGGTCTGCTCCACCTTCTCCACATGTTCCCCTGTGTCCACCCACAACCACTGGTGTGCAGCCAATGCTGCAGTGAAGGGGTTGTGTGGGTGGGAATTTTGAAGCTGTGCTTCTGATGTCACTGCCTGAGCCTCTGGAGACCAGCCAACTTCAGGTGAGTGAACACAGATTGTAACTGAATTTACCCCTCTCTCTTCCTTCTATCTAATCCTTCCTTCCACATAATATAGTGATCCTTCCTGTCTTCCATGTACAATAGTGAGCCTTCCATGTCTCATAGTGATCCTTACTGCCTTCCATGTGCCACAGTGATCCTTCCTGCCTTGATAGCAGAAAACAAATACTCTTGTGCACAAGTGAGTTAACCAGGTGGACTGAAGTTCATAATGGACAATGCCTCAGGCCTTGCTGCCTTCAAGGATAGGGGTATCCTAGCAGTCAAAAGAGAAATGGGAAAAAAGGACACACCAACCTTGTGCATTATCCTTGGATATATTATATTAACAGAGTAAATGAAAAACTACTCACAAACAAGTGAAAGAAAACCGCAATATAAATAGCCTTCAGATGATGGCAATTGGTCTGATGACAACAGACTCCAGATGTTAATGGAGAAGATTTTGAGGGCCACTGCCGGCTGACGCGTTTCGAAGGGATACCTTATTCCTCAGAGCCCAGCAGTCAACCTTGCTGCCTTCCATGTGTCATAGTGATCCTTCCAGGCGCCAAGATGATCCTTCCTGCCTTCCAGGTGCCATAGTGATCCTTCCTGCCTTCCAGGCGCCATAGTGATCCTTCCTGCCTTCCATGTACTATAGTGATCCTTCATACCTTCCATGTGCCTTAGTGACCTTTCCTTCTCTCAAATCTATCTACCTACAGGTTGGTTTACACTGGAACACAGTGTAGGAAAGGGGTGTACCATGTGCATTTCCCACACTGCATGCCACCATGCTGCCCTTGTGAGACGCACATTGGGGCCATTAATCGTTAATGACAGTATTTGCGATCACCAAACCACATGGTATTGCAGTATTTTTGTGGTTTGGTGTGCCACGATTTGAAAAAATAGTGCTTTGCAGAGTGTCCCCATTCACTTAAATGAGTCACAGTCAGTGGGCAGTAATGCCTGCCAATGCATCAGGGGTTATAACGCCTGCTGCATCCATGAAGCAAAGCATTGCGGCTGCAGCATATGTACACCCCCAGCCTCTGCCCCTGCAGCCAAAGGGAGAGCACTTGGTGAGGTGGTAAAACCCTGTGATTGAACCACAGTTTTACCACCCCTATAAACACTAGTGCAAATGATTTCTAAGAGTTATGTTGCATATGTCTGGCATTTGAGATAAGCTTTCCTTCTGATGTTCATTTGTTCAAGCAATGCTGCACTGTACACAGCAACTAGGCTCAGCTTCTGTTAATTCATCCCTTTTTAAGGCACTCCCACTGTTAGGCGCGACTTGACCATGTCATTTGCTACTATGTGCTGCATGTACTGCAGTACTCCTTTTTTTTGGCTCCCTCCCAGGGTTCCTTAGGTCCTTCATAATCCTTTATTTTAGGCTGGGTTCACACTATTGTGAATTAGATGTAGCTTTCCCCGCATCCATTTCGCATGTCAGAAGAGATGGGCTCGGGCGTGTTCGAAATCCCATGTGCCTGATCCCGCCAGGAAGCCGACACTGCACAAGACTAATCACAGGCACTGAGACTTTTCTCGGTCCGCAGCTGGACAGATCGGCAAATATCTCGCTGCCTGTGATTAGCCATGTGCAGTATTGGCTTCCTGGTGGGATCGGGCATGTGGGATATCGAACACGCCCGAGCGAATCGTACAGGAGTCCCGTGCATCTTCTGGTCTAAATTTAGCCATAAATTTGGACCGAAATCGGACCTGAAAAGCAGAGGCGGCTCTAGGCTTTGTGAGGCCTTAGGCAAAACGTAGACATGAGGCCCCACTCACATAGTTGCCAACATTGTAAAAAAAAAAATTAGGGACACTTTTTTGTATGTAGGTGGAGTCTTGCTATAATTACATTTGTTTGCTCAGTAACAAAACCTCCTGCAGCACTGAATGCCCGTTCTGAAAGCACGCTGGATGCAGGGCAGCCCAACAACTCAATAGCATACTGGGCAAGTTCTTGTCAGTGGTAGGGATGAGCCGAACACCCCCTGTTCGGTTCGCACTGGAACATGTGAACAGGCAAAAAAATTTGTTGAACACGCGAACACCATTAAAGTCTATGGGACACGGACATGAATAATCAAAAGTCCTAATTTTAAAGGATTATATGCAAGTTATTGTCATAAAAAGTGTTTGGGGACCTGGGTCCTGCCCCAGAGGACATGGATCAATGCAAAAAAAAGTTTTAAAAATGGCCGTTTTTTCAGGAGCAGTGATTTTAATAATGCTTAAAGTGAAACAAAAGTGTAATATTCCTTTAAATTTCATACCTGGGGGGTGTCTATAGTATGCCTGTAAAGGGGCACATGTTTCCTGTGTTTAGAACAGTCTGACAGCAAAATGACATTTCAAAGGAAAAAAAGTCATTTAAAACTACTTGCGGCTAGTAATGAGTTGCCAGTCCGACAATACACATAAAAGTTCATTGATAAAAATGGCATGGGAATTCCCCACAGGGGAACCCCGAGACAAAATAAAAAAAAAATGACGTGGGGGTCCCCCTAAATTCCATACCAGGCCCTTCAGGTCTGGCATGGATATTAAGGGGAACCCCGGCCACATTTTTTTTTTTTTAAATGGCGTGGGGTCCCCCCTAAAAATCCATACCAGACCCTTATCCGAGCATGCAACCTGGCAAGCCGCAGGAAAAGAGGGGGGGGAGAGAGCGCCCCCCCGAACCATACCAGGCCACATGCCCTCAACATTGGGAGGGTGCTTTGGGGTAGCCCCCCAAAGCACCTTGTCCCCATGTTGATGGGGACAAGGGCCTCATCCCCACAGCCCTTGCCCGGTGGTTGTGGGGGTCTGCGGGCGGGGGGCTTATCGGAATCTGGAAGCCCCTTTTAACTTCTCCATTTCCATGATGGGAGGTTCCCGCTGTGTGACGCTTCTCGTCTTCTGACGGTTCTTAAACAATGGAGGGCGGGGCCACCCGGTGACATTTCACACAGGGGGGAGGGCCGGGATCTGGGGGTCCCCTTGTTAAAGGGGGCTTTCAATTCCGATAAGCCCCCTGCCCGCAGACCCCCACAACCACCGGGCAAGGGTTGTGGGGATGAGGCCCTTGTCCCCATCAACATAGGGACAAGGTGCTTTGGGGGGTTACCCCAAAGCACCCTCCCAATGTTGAGGGCATGTGGCCTGGTACGGTTCAGGGGGGGCGCTCTCTCATCCCCCCCTCTTTTCCTGCAGCCTGCCAGGTTGCGTGCTCGGATAAGGGTCTGGTATGGATTTTTGGGGGGTCCCCACGCCATTTTTTTTTTTTAATTTTGGCACTGGGCTCCCCTTAAAATCCGCAAGTAGTTTTAAATTACTTTTTTTCCTTTTGAAATGTCATTTTGCTGTCAGACTGTTCTAAACACGGGAAACATGCGCCCCTTTACAGGCATACTATAGACACCCCCCAGGTACAAAATTTAAAGGAATGTTACACTTTTATTGTTTCACTTTAAGCATTATTAAAATCACTGCTCCCAAAAAAACGGCCGTTTTTGAAACTTTTTTTTGCATTGAACCATGTCTCCTGGTGCAGGACCCAGGTCCCCATACACTTTTTATAACAATACCATGCATATAAGCCTTTAAAATTAGCACTTTTGATTTCTCCCATTGACTTGTAAAGGGTGTTCCGCGGCTTTCAAATTTATACCCCAAATTGTTCGCTGTTCGGCAAACTGGCGAACTGGCATGTTCGACTCGAACTCGAAGCTACTCCCTACTCAGTGGTCTATTCTCTTTTTTTTTTTTTTTTTTTTTTTTTTAAGTTTTCAAAAGAGCTTTATTTTTGAAAAAAAAAGTAACATTGGGGCAAAAAATCACCCACGCAGGGGTGAAGGAGGGTATCAAATATAGGGATGGTAAAGTACAGACTTTTTCCACAAAGCGAGCAAAGCATGAGTAAACAACTTAATGTAGTATAGGTTTGAGATAGAACATAATGAATACACAAATATATGGTATACACAGTGAAACACGGAATGCCAGCCGTGATTTGCCCAGATGCCCTGACACAACTAATGGGAGCAATCTGTGCCATTGGTCACCAGGCAAACCCCGTAAAGGTTGCAAAATGTAAACCTGTATGCACACAGGGTGAAGAAATTAGTAACTTTTTATAACTAAAATTAAGAAACGCTTTCGATAATTTACAAAGGGGCAGGAAGCCCATCCTGTAGAGCGTTAATTTAAAAGTCGCTCTGTGTTTAAAAGGTAGCATAAGGAAGTAGGAATAAGAAGAATGTTACGAACTTAATCTATATCCCCAATAGATAGGGCTAATGGGGAGCATGGGGAAGGAAACAGAATAGAGGGGAAAGGAAGGACAAGTTAGAGTGGAAGGAAGAAACAGGAAGGATGGAGAAGGGAACCAGGTGCAGCTTCACTAATAGCTAGGCATTGAGGGAGTGATGTAAAACAGGATGGTTGCCATGGAGGTTGAATATTAATAGATTATAGAGAGGTGCCGATGTGACGGGCCCAGGGTTCCCATATGCATTTGAAAGTTTTGATTTTGTCTAAAATAGTGCTGGAGGTTTTCTCTTGGAACATTTATACAGAATTTAAAGTATTTAAACCATTGAAGAGTAAAATGATTATCTCCCCTTTTGGGGGCAATCTTTTCACCTCTTCACTGTATCCCTAGGCTTCTATGCCCATACACTGTTTGGCTATTTGCTTTTTTCAGCTCTCATATTCCTACTTACATATTTTAATTTCACATTTACTTTTATCTTTTTCATTCTTTATGTCTCATATTTTTGCATTTTTTTCTTTATAGGAAGGAAAAATTTCCTTCTCTATGGCTTATTGAAGACATACTCTATTCATATCTTCCATACAAGGTTGGTTTTGACTTCCACAGATGTCATGTCTCCCATACAGATGATATATAAATATACATATATATGTTTTTTTCAGATTTCACATCCCCCCTCTCCCCTAGCGTTTTCCTTTCGCCTGGGGTAATTTGGCGTCTCTCCTTGGATCTCAATTTCTGGGGGCTCTTTTGCACGATAAAAGACCGTTTACTAATTGGAAGGGGGAATCTTTGGAGTGTCACGCTGAGAACTCGTTGGGTCAATCATGATTACTGTAAGCTTTCTTTACATATTATTTCTCCTTTGGTATTGTAAACATATATGTATGTATACTTATGCCAATTTTGTGCCTTTCAGATAATGGCAAAAATTTATCCCTGAAGAAGAAATTTTACGATTTCGAAACGCGTCGGATTATAAGATTTTGTGCCACGTCTATAGTATATCATATTGTTTTTCTTTTTCAAATATATATGGTTATATGTTTAATTCATTTTTTAATAATTTTTTGTATAAATAAAATTTATTGTAATTTTTTAATATATTTTGGTTTTCTGTTACCCCAAAAATCCCAATCTCTTGAGGTTTCTATTCTATATTGTTAAGGGATGATGGCAACTTCTTCACACTATATTTCTGAGAAGTCTATACGCTTTCCATCTTCTCTTGGAACATAATCCAAGAAATGTTTTGCTTGGCTAAGTGGAAAGAAACTGAGGGGGACTTCCAGGCCCGTGTTATCGTTATTTTAGCTCCGAGGAGCATGAAATGGATCAGCCTTTGTGTGGGAAGGGCTATTGTTGGATCTTGGTTGAGCGCTGCCCCGGTAACTTTACGAATTAAATTAAAGATATTGTTGCAGTAGCTTCTGAACCTGGGGCACTGCCAAAGGATATGGAGAAGGGAGCCCAGGTGATTGCATCCTCTGAAACAGAGGGGCGATGACAGTGGGAAAAATTTAATTAGTCGAGTCGTAACCAGGTACCAGCGGGAGACGACCTTGAGGTTTGCTTCAACTAGGGATATATTGAGGATCCCTTTGAAGGCTTTAGTGAAATGAGAGTTCCAATTGTTCGAGTCCTACTCGAACTCAAGGTCGCGCTACCAGCTAAGCATGTACGGTGCTTTCTCCGATGGTTCAGCAAGTGCTGAGTATATCAGAGAAATTCCTCCCCTCACATCCATGGCCGTGGAGTACCACTGCTCATATGGGGTAACCGCGAGGGGGACATTGTCTTTGGGTGACAGAGTGTGTAAGAAATGTGATATTTTTTGGAGGGAGACATTTCTAGTTTTAGCGGTGCAGTATCCAAGTTTTAAGGGGCCGTTGGAGTTAAAAAAGTGCCCGATTCGATATAGGCCTTTATCCAGCCACCATTGAACGGCCTTAATATCCAATCCATATGTATATAGTATGATGAACCACAGAGGGGAATTACATCACCCTCAATATCATGTTGCCAACATCCCAAATTCATGCAGAAAAATAAGGACCCTGAAAGAGGGGAACCTTTGTACCCCCCGGTACAGCGGGACTTTATAGGCGAACAGAACAATTAAGTTATGGTAAATATATTTGTTTATTAGAAATTGCTTAAAAAAGCATAAAAACAAGACAAACTAAACATAGATCTATACAAAAGTGCTTATGCACAGTGCAACAAGATTTTTTCATGATAATTTCTTTACACTTTCTATTGTAAATACATATTTCTCTATAAGCCTGACATGTTTCAGGATGATGTCCCTTCTTCAGAGGCGTATTGAGGAGAGAGAATATATATATAGATGTATTCTGAAAAACAATTTTGGTCTTGGTCTCCTATGTCTTCCCCATCTTTTCCCATGTACCTACTGTTCCAAGCTTTGCTCTGTATCCACCGATCTTTGCCATCATTCCACTATGTGTATCCGATCGTGCCCATACATCCAGACCAATAAAACTACTAAGTTAATTGGATTATATATATATATATATATATATATATATATATATATATATATATATATATATATATATATATATAATTCTTTTTTTTTTTTTTGAGATATTCATTTGTTATTATTTTTTCTTTTGGTGCCCTTGGTCTCGGTTTTGTCTCCGCCCGGCGCACAGGGGCCATGTTTTCCCCATCTTTTCTGGTGGGGCATGGCCTTTTTTCACACTGCATGTTTGTTCGCCTGAGTCCGGACGTGCAATTGCGGTGTTTTGTGGGCCGGTGGGATCTGCCTGCATGACGCTCCCCCAGCACTTTGGGCGGGTGCCGTGCAGACTTGTCCCTGGGGCCTCCTTTTTGGATGTCCCCAGTCCTTAGTCCCTTATGTTTTCATGGCATTCTCATGTATTTCAACACTTCAGTTCTTGATTATTATTTATTTTTTCATTTTGAGCGCCCTGTGTGTTCTTGGTTGTCTTGGTAAGCTTGGTTTACCCCGAGCAACCTATCACACGGTTTCACTCTTTTTTCTTCTGTTTTTCTCCATCTCCGTCTCGTAGCGCCGCCTCTGCATGATGTCACCACGCTATACGCGATGACGTGGTCCCCCAGCTCCTTTACTTCGCCACCTGTCTACGCCGTCTGCGCATGTCGCTTTGTTATGAAGCTAATGCGTCATATGCGACGGTGTGTATTCACCTTGCTGACACTTAGGGAACTAATCACACTGCGCAGGTGCCAGCGGCTCTTTAAAAACCGCAATTGGCATCCCATCCAGTGTCAAACCACACATGCCAGTGACCACCACGCTTCAGCCTTCTGTCTAAAACCCTTAACCTAAGAAAGTAAGTAGAAAAGTTTTATCTTTTATTCTCTCCTATCACCCGTGTATCATTATATAGAGGAGAGGCAGCGCTTCATTATTCCCTTCATAATGATTTCAGTTCTTTCTGTGTGGCTCACATTGTAACTGCACTGATGGTTTTTTGCTTGTTTGTTAGTGCACATATGGAGCAATGTCTCCGCAGTGCAGTTATCAGGGGGCAAAAAGTCTTCTCTATTTTTCCTTTGGTTTTGTTTTCCTTTTTCTTGTGCCTGTGTTGGAGGGTTGGAGTCACTGATTTCTCCTAAGATGTAGATTACACAGCAATAAAAAGCATTTTAGATTTGCGGTCGTAGCATGGAGCTGTGCATTCCATGCCTAAATCATGGAGAGAGCAGCCCCCTTTCTTAGTGTCTACCACATAATGCGATATAACATACCCTTTAATATATACAATACATACAAGTTTTATGGTAATAGAATGCGATTTATTAATTCATATAAACCTATTTTTTTAGGGCTATATTGTGGATCTGGCGGGGTCGTCCTCCCTCTCGGGGGCCTTTGCGGAGTCTTTCCTCGACCCAAGTGCAAGCCTCCATTGGCTAATTGTTATTTATTTTCATTTAATCAAATTACCCTTCTCTCTTGATATGAGAGTCTGCTTTTTGCATATTCTTTGCACAGCGTTTTTTCTTTAAGGACTGGATACTGGTATGTATGCTGGACACTATCGGATGCCATAATGTGAATTTTTGTCTTGAACAACATTTTGATGTGTAAACTGATCTCACTTGTTTTTCAGAATACATCTATATATATATAGTCTCTCTCCTCAATACGCCTCTGAAGAAGGGACATTGTCCTGAAACATGTCAGGCTTATAGAGAAATATGTATTCGCAATTGAAAGTGTAAAGAAATTATCATGAAAAAATCTTGTTGCACTGTGCATAAGCACTTTTGTATAGATCTATGTTTAGTTTGTCTTGTTTTTACGCTTTTTTAAGCAATTTCTAATAAACAAATACAAATATTTTCTAATAAATATTCTAATAAACAAATTTCCAATAAACAAATACCATAATTAATTGTTCTGTTCGCCTATAAAGTCCCGCTGTACCGGGGGGTACAAAGGTTCCCCTCTTTCAGGGTCCTTATTTTTCTGTAATATCCAATCCGGGGGGAAATTAAGGGTTGTGGAAAATATGAGCTAGGGGGCACCACCATGACGCCATAGAGTTCAGTTTATGTAGGGAATCACATTAGGCGAACGAGTGGGATAGTGTGGGAGAGAGGATAGGGGGCCGCCAAATAAGGAAATCTATGGTGTAATTAGGGACTGCCTGTTTTTCCATTCCCACCCAGTCCGGTTTAGGGCCTCTGGAATAAATGGTAGAAAATTGGGTTAATTGAGATGCCTGGTAATAACACCAGAGGTTAGGAAGTCCTAGGCCGCCTTTCTTTCTGGGACGGAAGAGCGTCTGCTTAGGGAGGTGGTGATTTAACTTACCCCAAGTGAAGCAAATAATTGCCGATTGGAGGGTAGTTATATGGAGTTTGGGGACTGATATGGGAAGGGAGCGGAAGAGATAAAGGATCTTGAGAGGAGGAGGGTCATTTTAATAGCATTTATTCTGCCTAGCCAGGACAGATTGTATAACGATCACTGGTCAAGGTCTGACTTGAGTTTCCTGAACATGGGTGGGTAATTGTTTTTGTAAAGTTGGTCTATAGAGGCCGTGAGGTGGATGCCTAGATAAGAGATAGAGGTAGTACTCCAAGTGAAAGGGAAGTGTACTTTTAGTCTATCTACTAGGGGTAATGGAATAGAGATATTAAGGGCGGTAGATTTGGACATGTTAACCTGAAGTCCTGAGGCCAGGCCAAAATTGTCTAGAAGCTGTAAGACGTTAGGGGTCGAAATGAGGGGGGAGGTTATGAAGAGGAGGATATCATCCGCAAAGAGTGCGCATTTGTGTGTGGAAGGGCCACAATTGACTCTGTGAATGTTTGGGTGGTCACTTATAGCAATGGCTAAAGTCTCTATTGCTATGGCAAAGCGGAGGGGGGAAAGGGGGCAACCTTGTCATGTTCCTTTAGTGATAGGGAAAGGGTCAGAAAGGGATCCCTGAAGTCTAACCTGAGCTTTGGGGAGGGAATATAGGGCCCTTAATGAGGAGAGGAAAGGTGGGCCAAAACCCCACTTTTCAAGGGTAGTGAAGAGATAGGGCCAGGTGACCGTATCAAAGGCCTTCTGAAGGTCTAGGGAAAGACATGCTGGTAGGTTAATTGGATCCTGTCAAAATTGTCCCTAGTATGTATGAATGTGAGTTAGGGACCTTAGATTGTAAGCTCCTTGAGGGTAGGGACTGATGTGAATGTACAATGTATATGTAAAGTGCTGCGTAAATTGACGGCGCTATAGAAGTACCTGAAATAAATAAATAAATAATAAGAGGAAGCCTTCCTGTGATGGGCCCCATCCCAACCCGACCTAAGGAAGGATATGATGTCCACCACCCTGCTTATCTGGTCCGGTCCTTGCCTCCCCGGGATGAAGCCTATTTGGTCTTTGTGTACGTAAGACCCTATGAAAGACCCCAGTCTGTTGGAAGGAATTTTTGTCATGATCTTAAGATCGTTGTTAATTAACGAGATTAGCCTATAGTTGCTTACTTGGCTGGGGTCCTTGTCGGGTTTGGGGATGACAGAGATATATGCGAGGTTTGCTGTTAAGTCTAATGACTTTCCCTTTCGGAGGGAATTAAAGAGCCGGACCAGATAAGGAGAGAGGGTATCTATGAAGGACTTGTGATATTGGGTCGAAAAGCCATCCGGGCCTGGGGCTGATCTTTCTGTAAGTTCTTTGATGACCTCCCTAACCTCTCCTTCAGTAAAAGGGGAGTCCATGATAGTGCGATGAGAGTCGGATATTTTGGGGAGAGGGATATTGTCCAGAGAGGAGTTTAGTTTAGGAGGGGAGCAGGGGTTGGTATGAGCATAAAGGTTACATAGTTACATAGTAGGTGAGGTTGAAAAAAGACACAAGTCCATCAAGTCCAACCTATGTGTGATTTATGTGTCAGTATTACATTGTATATCCCTGTATGTTGCGGTCATTCAGGTGCTTATCTAATAGTTTTTTTGACGCTATCGATGCTCCCCGCTGAGACCACCACCTGTGGAAGAGAACACATTCACATCCACATTCTTGCCGCTCTTACAGTAAAGAACCCTCTACGTAGTTTAAGGTTAAACCTCTTTCCTTCTAATTTTGAGTGGCCACGAATCTTGTTAAACTCTCTTCTACGAAAAAGTTTTATTTCTATTGTGGGGTCACCAGTACGGTATTTGTATATTGAAATCATATCCCCTCTCAAGCGTCTCTTCTCCAGAGAGAATAAGTTCAGTGCTCGCAACCTTTCTTCATAACTAAGATCCTCCAGACCCTTTATTGGCTTTGTTGCCCTTCTTTGTACTCGCTCCATTTCCAGTACATCCTTCCTGAGAACTGGTGCCCAGAACTGGACAGCATACTCTAGGTGCGGCCGGACCAGAGTCTTGTAGAGTGGGAGAATTATCATTTTATCTCTGGAGTTGATCCCCTTTTTAATGCATGCCAATATTCTGTTTGCTTTGTTAGCAGCAGCTTGGCATTGCATGCCTTTGCTGAGCCTATCATCTACTAGGACCCCCAGGTCCTTTTCCATCCTATATTCCCCCAGAGGTTCTCCCCCCCAGTGTATAGATTGCATTCATATTTTTGCCACCCAAATGCATTATTTTACATTTTTCTACAGTGAACCTCATTTGCCATGTAGTTGCCCACTCCATTAATTTGTTCAGATCGTTTTGCAAGGTTTCCATATCCTGCAGAGAAGTTATCGCCCTGCTTAGCTTAGTATCGTCTGTAAATACAGAGATTGAACTGTTTATCCCATCCTCCAGGTCGTTTATGAACAAATTAAATAGGATTGATCCCAGCACAGAACCCTGGGGAACCCCACTACCCACCCCTGACCATTCCGAGTACTCCCCATTTATCGCCACCCTCTGAATAGAATAGAATAGAACGAGTGGAATGCCTCTAAGATCTGCTTTGGATTTTGGGTTAACGTGCCCAATAGCGATTTTATTTTAGGAAGAGAGCGAATTCTTTGTTTAGGGGAGAGCTTTGCTGCTAGTTGGGGGCCAAATTTGTCAGACAGGGGGTAAAACTTGCCACTCACCCATTTCAGGTGTTTTTTGGCACTGGAGGTAAGGGCTGTATTCAGGGCTATTCTGGCTGCGTCAAGTTTAGAGAGTTTAGAGAGCTGGGTGTTGGATTGTTCTTGTGATTTGCATAGGGATCGGAATTCCTTCTCTAGTTTAAGGATGTCCAGTTGTTTCTCACATTTAAGACATGATGTTAGTTGAATGATTTTACCCCACATGACCGCTTTATGAGCCCCCCTAAAGAGTTGGGTGTACTGTCAGCATTGTCATTAAGAAGGAAAAATTCCTTTAGTTCCTTTTCTAGTAAGGTACAATGTACTGGGTTGGTGAGAAGAGATTCATTAAGGCGCCGTTGAGGTGGGCCCACTTGAGATGGGGAGCCTATGATTTTGAGGGTGACTATAGAGTGGTATGAACAGGGGACCTCACAAATGGAGGATTGGGACGCTAAGTGTATCTCCGTATGTAAGAAGATGTAATTGATTCGGGAATAGGTCCCATGAGGTGCAGAGACGTGAGTATAGTCCTTTGCAGAAGGATTCAATTCCCTCCAGGTGTCTATCATTCCTAAGGAGTGAAGTAGTCAGGCGATGTGCAGGCTCTGTTTGGGGGGTCTTTTTGAGATGGGGATGCCTTTCGCTGATTTATCTAGAAGGTGATCAAGCGCTATATTAGTCTCCACCTATTATTACCGTGCCTTCAAAATGTGGGGATAGGGCAGTGAACATAGATGAGAAGAAGGACGCTTGTTTCTTGTTGGGGGCATAGTAAGAAACCAGTGGGAAGAGGGTGCCATTGATGTGACCTTTGACAAGGATATAATGGCCCTTGCTGTCTCTAATGGTCAGGGAGTGGGTGAATGAGATGTGTTTAGAAAGGAGAACTGCCACCTCTCTCTTTTTGTCATCCGCGTTGGCCAGAAAAAATGTCGGGTAGCTGTGGTGAAGGAAAGTGGGGGAGAAACTTTTGGGGAAGTGGGTTTCCTGTAATAGGAGAATTTCCAATCCTCTGGAGTGGTAATTTTGCAATGCTTTATGTCTTTTGATTGGGGAGATAAATCCCTGCATGTTATGGGAGTCTATCTTGAGTTTCGCTGTTTGTGGGGTAGGGTCAGCCATGGATGTGAGGGGGGAGCGCATGTACATTAGGAAAGTTCCTACCTGGTTCCTTGAAAAGGGAAGTCTTGTCTTGAAGCGACTGCTTGAGTTCAGCAACGTAGAAGTTAAGTTAAGATCGGCGAGCTATTTCTGAATGCACCTGGGGGGGGGAATGAAGAAGTTAGGGAGGGAAAAGGAAAGCCAGAAGTAAGGTAGAAGGAAGAAGAAGGTGAGAGACCTCAGGGCTAGGGAAGAAAGTGTCTCTGGTTCCTGAGGGGCAAGTCTAGCTTGCCAGGCCCTGCTCTGAAACCCTAAGAAGCTCAGAGTTCAGTGTGGGGGCAACCAACAATGGGGTTGCATTCCTGGTGACCCTAGGGGAGTAGAGCTACTCTAGATCTCAACAGGTGGAGTGGCAAGTGGACCCGCTCTGGCCACGGGGCCCCTTGTAAATAATGGGAGTAGTGGACCCAAAGATGAGTGTCACAGCTTCTTGAACCAACTATATTAAGACAACTAAACACAGTAACAGAAAAAAAAAAAGGAAAAAAAAAAACACAAAACTTTCCATAAGGGGAGAACATGTTTGTTGCTCCCCTGGTGTAGAACCCTCTTGGGGCATAGGGGGGTGAGCGTAATAAGGGAAGGGTGGGAAGGGGTATGGGAAAATGGATTTGGGTGGGAGTGGGGGTTAGGCAGGTTGGGAAGGGGAAGAGAGAGGAGATCAAAGACAAAAACAATACCAGTCCATTGTGTCCTGGACCCTAGATGATGATCCGCCAGCCTGATGGTATAGTCCTGCGATCAGGATGGAGGGTCTTGTAAATATTTAAATCAGAGACCAGAACATGAAAGAGTACAAATCAAAAAATGTAAAAAGGCTAGTTGAAAAAAGCGAACTGGTCTGGCCATAAAAATGGAGGCCCAGGTGGGTGTAGGAGTATCCACTACACCATCAGCATTCCAAATGTCCTCCGAATTGAGGAAAGTAAATCCATCATGGGCGTTCGAGTCTCAGGATCATCTCGGCGGGATAGAGTCCCGTAGCCTTTTTGATTGTTGCTTGACCCATAGGGGGGTGAGGGGGCTGGTCGGTGGGGGTCTCTTGGAGGTGTTAGAATGGCATTCCCCTTGACGATGGGAGGATTCCTGGGTAATAAACCCGAGTTGCAAAAGAAGACGTTTGCCATTTTGGAAGTTGGTGAAACCGTAAGATTTGTCTCCGTTTCTGAATTGTGGCAGAGGAGATGTCCGCAAAAATTTGTATTTTGTTGCCTTGTATGGCCAGATTATCTAGGTTGCGAGATTTCTTCATTATTTCTTCTTTCACCGCATAGAAATGAGGTTTGACCACTATATCTCGTGAAAGGCTGTCCTGGCGAGGGGGTTGCAGCGCTCTGTGGGCTCTGTCCAATTCCAATCTGTTGTTCGGGATATCCGGGATGATGTTTTTTATGAAAGATTTGACGGTGTCTTGTACATCGACGATTGACTCCCAGTGGTCTATTCTCATGACCCAGTAAGCCAGTGGATCATCAGCTGGAAAGCTCTTGGTCTCTGTTTTGGCCCCAAGGTAATCGTCCACCATGTGATGCAGACGCTGCTGATGGGATGTGGAAGCTGATAGCTCTGGGCGGCGAGGACTAAAAAAATTCCAAAATGCCTCACTTAGGCAGGTGCCTTCTCCAACGCTCCTTTCTTGACCAACAGAAGACTCAAAAGGACGTTTTCCACCACAATGTAACCTACTAGAGTCAGGAAAAACGTTCAATAAAATCCTCTTTAATGTGTCTTCAAGAGATTTTATCCTCTGCACTCTGTGGGGACGGGATGAGTTCAGAGACCTTCCCCTTATAACGGTAGTCTAGGAGGGTTGCCAACCAGTAATCATAGTTCTCCTTTATGCCACGTATTCTTGGGTCCTTTCACAGGCTTTGAGGTTGCCCATGCACCTCAAATTTGCAGAGGCTTGAG